>NC_137694.1:106230548-106400548 GCF_964034855.1 Anser brachyrhynchus
GTGGGGGGTAATGGCAGAGGACAGCACTCAGAGCATGCACTTCCCAGCTGCTGGCATGCTGCTAGCCTGACACGCCCTGAGGAATCCAGAAAGAATTCTTGAATCATGAGAATCACTTTTCCCCTAACAACCCTGCCTCCCCTTCTCCTCCGGGGGCCTGGACATGCAAGCAAGATCCAAGACAGTATGAAATCATTGGCATCCCTTCCGTTGACTTCACGGGGCTTTGGATCAAGTCCTGAGTTTTCAAAGGCAACAGACTTTTAAAACTGTTTGGAGGATGAGAAGGCCAGCTGAAAGTTTCCATGTGCTGTTAAGGGCTGTATCTTCATTTCTCCGTGGTGCTTATCAGCAGTCTATATCATCATTGGTGGAGACGTAGACAAAATTTTTTGCAATAAACCAATATCTATCCCAGTACCCTGTTTGTTTGTTTGTTTGGTTTGGTTTGTTTGTGTGTTTGTTTTTCGTTTGTTGGCCTTAATTCTTCATACTGTTCACTGTGTTGGTACAGTAAGAGCAAGTATCCTCATGTCCTAAAAGGCTGTGGATGTACATGATAGACAACAGTAGAAAAATTGGGCAGCGTAGCTTCAGCTAATTGCATGAGTGCTGGTGATATTCAACCATTGGGGGTAATTTACTGGAAAAGGAATGAGAAGATCTCCATCGGTGTGAGGATAAAGTCTAAACTGAGAAAGCAGAAGATCCAAACTGAGGGAAGAGTGAGCTGTTTACAGTGGCTGGGTGAGAGAAGACAAACAGGAATATACGGAAAGGGGAAGCTGGATTCAGGATACAGGGTATTAGAGTTAAGGTGATAGCAAAGATGCTGAGGTGGAATGGGTTTTAGCTGGGAAGCCATTTAAAGTAGTGGTCCTCTTCTTCTTCCCCTTGACCCTGGCTATTTGATACCAATGCCCTGTGTCATACCTCTGCAAGATCTCAATGGTCAGCTGAACAGAGGAACCAACCTGGCTGAAAACAAATAATTTTCTGCGCTTCAGGTTTAGCTGTCAATGGATCAGGCCCCAGACCTGACTCCCACACAGCTCTGCAAGCAATGATGCTTGCACAGGGGAAGGGATGGCATCATCCACGGGGCAAGGTTATCCACATTCTGACGTTTCACACACTCCCTGTCTTGAAAGTGTAAGGCTAAAACAACTAACAGATTAGTGAGAGTGACCACCCCAGTGCTTATTCTTAAAGAGATTGTGTGCAGAAGTGAAAAACACTTTAAATGTTGAGCAGGCCCAGGCAGAAATGAACAGTCATGTAACAACCACAAGCTATTGCTCTTCATGGGCTGTACAAGTCATTACACGGCCAGTGAGAAAACCACACAACAGCCTGGCCTTGCTGGGCAAAACCTGGTCAGAAGGAGCTGTAAGAGGCAGTCTTCAGGGCCTTGCTTCACAGCTTGTGCTCTGAGCTTCTGCAGCCTCCATCCTCCAGCAGCTTCCCTTCCCCACTAGGGAGCAGCACCAGCGCAAAACGCTCGTATTTCTGACTGGATATAATTAAATTGGTCAAAAAAAAAAAAAAAAAAGGCCATGGTTAGACCAGCTTTAGATGGAATCAGTGATAGAGTGAGCAATATCCCGGGAGGCAAGATTAGCAAGACAGATATACAGATTAGAGGCGAGACAGAGATTTCATCCAAAAAGGGGGAGTTCCTCTGGACATACTTTTCCAAATAGAGGTTATGTGGCTTTACTGAATGGATACCACAGAAGGTGAGCCAAATCCTCACCTGGAGTAAAAAGGGAAAGCCCTCCTGCCAATGGGCTAAGGATTTATCCCAGGTGAGATATGACCTAGTGTGCAGATTGCAACAGTCAGCCTTTCCAGGTATCTTCTGCACATGGCTGCTTCTGAGTCTGTGGCCAACTCCTAAGGAGGGCGAGGTCAAGGAGCCATGCACCTTTGGGGCCACACAACGATTTAATAGCAAGTTCAGCCCCAAGAAATCTTCTCTAAGTTTCAGTCCCTCTTGCCCTGGTCAGCTGCCTTTTGTTAAAAAGGCTGGGTCTCACTCAGAGAGGCATGGTGATGCTGTTGAATTGCTCTCCCTTATTCTCAGGATGCTGTTTTTCTCAAGAGCTTTGATGTGAAAAGGTAAGGGCCAAATGCCCCACACCCTACCTTCCACCTGTCGGCTGCTGTGTGCTGTGGTTTAGTGCCTTGCTGGGCTTCAAGCAGCGTTAATCTCCTCGTTACTCCCACTTCCTTCCCTCCTTGGGCTTGGATATCAGCTGTGAGCTTAACTGGAGCTATATCACACACAACACTGGGCTCCCCTTCCCTGAAAATAGAAACCAAAGTGACCCAGGCCAGCCACAGTAGAAGAGAGGCGATCTGCAAGTCCCTGGTGGCTGTGGTGGTTCTGCCTGACGCTGTGCGCCAGCATAAGCAAGCAAATTCCAAGAAGATGCAGTCATCAGCAGCTCTGTGAAGACAGGAAAGTGGTTACAAATGCTCTCTGCCTCAAAGAGAGAGAAGAAACCACAGTCTGGCTGTAGCCTCACATCATGCTTTCTGATAATCTGCTGTTTAGAAACATTTGCCGAGGCACTATGGTACTCGTGGCTAGGTAGATGTGAAAACATACATGCCAATCGGTGCAAAGAGACTGGTTTATCTTTCGCCAGCTAAAACGCAGCCTGCCTTTCAGCACACATCCAATAGCACTTATGTACAAAGGAGAACAGAAGTAGATGTTTCTTCCTCAGAGCTGTCTACAGGTTGTGTTCACTAGGGCACCCAGTGTAACTATCACCTTCTAGTCAATGTGGGACTGCTTTGACCCAACATGGGCTCTAGGGTTTTGTATGCTGACTCATACAACATTTTCTTTATACTGTTAGGCTGTTCAGCAAGAAAATAAATCTCACAATCCAGAAAGTTTTCTCCTGTCCGCTCCCTAAATTTTCTGTTTTAATAGTCACTTTATGCTCACTTGCATCTGTTTGCCTGAAAAGGAGGGAGCAAATATTTGTAAGTATTCCTAGCTGGACAGTAAGTGGTAGAATTAACAACAAGCCTGACTGCTTGAAAAGTGCTCTGCAGATTAAAATTTCCCAAAATATTTGATTGGCAGTTCAGGGGCCAGATTTTCCAGCCAGCCAAATGTCCATGTATTGTCCAACTGGAAATGATGGGGGTTGGGTAGGGTGGTGAGGCAAAGAGAAAATATTATAGATGCCTTCCTGGTCAATTTGTACCAGTCCTTCATGAACTGTTTCATCAGCTGAAGTTCCCATCACATCTCTGGACCTCCCTGGTGTGCCCTTGTTTTGAGAACTGTAGGGGAGGGCATGCATCTAAGCTTTTCTCCCACTACTCCATTGCTGCAAAGCCATCTGGTTCCTTTTCTGCCCCAGAATGAAAAGGCCACAACAAAATGCAGAACCTGGCCTCCATTATCAATATCTGAGATTTCATATTTTCATTATCAAAAGGTTTTACTGAAGTCTGGAATCTGCCACAGTGTGTGTCCTTTCAAAATCTGCCAAGTTTGCTTTAGAAAAAACAGATAATATTACCTTGGTATTTATGGTATTCCTTATGCTGCTCTTCCCACTTCAGTGGAAGACTGCTGAGGATGTTTAGGGATAGGCTAAGATAAATGTGCTTTAATATCAAAATAAATAATAGAGGCAAATGTGCAGCTTCTATTATTCATGTTCATACTGGATTCCAGTTTGGGTTTAAAGAGAGCTGCCCCAGAGCTTTTAGCCTGTAACTCTGAAGTCCAGGAGGATCAAGGGAGCTCTGTCACAAATAATGGCTGGTCTTGCCTGTGGGGCAACACATGGTTTTGAGCACAGTACTCTAAAGTTACGGCAGTCTTTGGCTGAAGCCTGTGTTGGTAAGAGCTGTTCCACTTCCCACCATCCCTCGTGTTGGTCTCCAACTGTCCTGGAACCATTGCATCTCCTCTGAGAGACGTGCACAATGGGATTGCCATTGTTTTTGTTGTTGGCCTGGAAATGGTCAGAGTGGCTACATCTGGAGTGCAGTCAGCCATGACTACAAGTGTGGCTCCTGTTTGGGGCTGCTCTGCACAGCTGGAGGAGGTGGGTCTGATGATTTTCTCCCACATGAGAGCTCTCATTCCGGAAGACAGACATTAACTTTCTTGATCAAATCCATACGTACAGTCTTGGACTGCCTTTCTATTCAGGCATAGTTCCTGTAAGGGCAAGTCATGCAGACACTCACAGGGAAATGAAGACTTCACTGAATTTGAAGCAGAAGTGAGGACATACATGTATTCATGTGCATATACAGATAAAGAAGTTTCCCAATGTAAAGTCCCTCTTCTGAGATGGCACCATGTTGCCAGCACTCAGCATATATAATAAATAATAGTAACTGTACAAGAATTCTTCCACAGAATAACTCATCAGCCACAAAAATTACCATAACTACTCACCAGCCTCTGGTCTGGCAGAGCAAAAGCTAGAAGCTTAACATGCTGCATAAGGGGAAAAGAGAAATTCTCCAGGACAGACCTTTAGGGATCAGAGGAGATCGTGGTTTTCCTGCTCTGAACTGTATGCAAGGCAAAGACTGAAGATCAGAGTCAACCAACTGATTATGCAGGCCTAAAGTTTGAAAAGATCAGATACAGAATCCTTGATGCAGTGCCTCTCATTCCATGTTGTTCTCACTCCCATGTATTTGTTGCATCGGGGGATGATGAGTTCAGTATACCATCCCAGCATAAAACACAAGGTGTTTAACAATCTTAGAGAACAAGACTAAGACAAATGATTGCTAATTTAATCCAAAATTCGGTGGAGTGTGTCACTGTTTCATAGCTAAGTGAGCAGACAAAACATACAAAGCTATTGGTCATGTAGGGCATATAACAAACTATTCTATGGCCTAATCCTGAAACTCTCACGGGATACAATCTGATGCCTCAGGCATCCTGTTCACATTGAAAGGCACTCTAAGAAGTACCTGAAGGGAGATGCTCATCCTTACAATCTGGAGCAAAACAAAGAACAAACTGCAGAGTTCTGGAAGCATCAATGCAAAGCACAGCCATACAAAACAGGTTCTCATTTGATCTCTCGAAGAAAACGTTACCTAAGAAACATCTCAATGCATAAGGCATTAAGTTGATAGCTTACCATCAAGCAGCGCCTGATGGACTGAGTTGCTGGCCTTGCAGGCATTATCTTTTAGATATTCTATTTCCTCTGTTGCCATATTTAAAAGTTTGGGTTTAGTTTCAGTGTGACTGCTATTCTACTGCAATATTACCTGTGGTAAGAGAAAGCAGGAAGCAGCAGTGTTCCCTGTTGTGCCTCAGCTCCACAGGACAAAATACTGGCCAGTTTCTACTTTTGCTTACACAGAAGTAAGTCCACTGGCCTCAATGGAATAACACTGTCAGCTCCAAATCAAGTCTGCTGATCTTCCTGAGTATATCTTCAGAGCACAACATTGCTGCTGTTGTCAGCATTAAAGTATTGAGCAAAGATGACATATATTTTTGTTTTCTTTTGTTATAGAGTATCTCTGAAATCTACCTGGTAGAAGACTTAATATGAAACAACCTTCTGTATCTTAGGGAATACCACATAAATTTGGCTGATAAGAAGTGGCTTTAAAAATCCTTTTGTTCTTTCCTCATGATTGTCAGGGAAATCCTGGAATCTCACACAGTACCACTGAACATGGATGATAATGCTCCCCTGAGCAGCGTGAAACTTCATTGTTGTTCCTGAAGACAAAGCATAGACATCTATGCTACAGTCCTAGGTACTGGGGGTATGAGCCTTTTCTCTGGTGAGGGTGATAAGCGGGATTCTGAAATGACAGAACTGGAAAGGTTTTACTTCTAAATAAATCCAAGAGAGCTACCTACAAAACCAATCTTACTAAAATAGCACAGCTAAATGTCTGAAAGTGAGGAAGTGACAGATTCTGACTGTCCAAACAGCCTTAATTCTACTTGCTTGGGTGTATAAAATAGGGGACAGTGTTTGGCAACATGATCTCCCTTACCCCAGGACCTCAACCTCTCAGGCACACAGCTTGAGAGGACAAGGAAGGAGAACACGAAATTGTCCCCCAGAAGTCTCCAAACTTGAGTTCTCTACATTTTGCATGATTGCTTTGGCATGTAGTGGAAATGGGGGTCAAGGGAGGGCAGGTAAGCTCACCTGTTCCTAAATGAGGCAGGGTCTATCCCTCTTTCTGCCTAGCAGATGAGTTAGCTCCCTTTTTATTTTCTGTTAGATCACAGTGCTACAGATAATCACAATGTAAACGATGTTCTTTTAGCACAGCTTTTGTATATGTTTTCTGTAGGATGTAGAGTCTCCTTGCAAAATCAGACTGTCATGCCAGGCACTGAAGAACACACATGCTAAGAGAGAGTGCCTCTTCTCAGGCTTTCAGACTAAATAAAACCAGACCAAAAGTGAGGGGAAGCTGTGGCCTGGGTGAGCAACTTGATGGAGTTCCCACAGCAAGTCAATGGCCAAGATGGAACCAAGTCCAAACACCTCGTACACTGCTTGTAGCAATCAGTGTGGGCCAGTTTTCCAAGCCCCTTTGTACTGATTATGAGGCTATGATTTTCATGCTTGTTGCTAAAACACAGAATCTGGTTTGTAAGATATATGAAAATTATGGCTTTGTTAATAATATGATACAATTTTATTTGCTGGCCATCTGGTCTCTTTCGTATATCCAGGATTACCAGTACAGATCCCTGATAACCTAACAACAATTACATGTGCTTATTTTGCCTCACTTCTGAAGTCCTGGAAGTCCTTATCCTTAATCATAATTCTTTTCCTAGCCTTGCTCCTGTTCCCAGCCCTGACCTTATCCTAGTTTAAAAAAATATGTGGCCAGTTTCTTTTTCTTTTTCTTTCTTTCTTTTCTTTCTCTCTTTTTCTCTTTCTCTCTTTCTCCCTCCCTCCCTCCCTCCCTCCCTCCCTCCCTCCCTCCCTCCCTTCCTTCCTTCCTTCCTTCCTTCCTTCCTTCCTTCCTTCCTTCCTTCCTTCCTTCCTTCCTTCCTTCCTTCCTTCCTTTCTTTTTCTTTCTTAATACAGCTTGATAATCTCAGATTTGGAACACAGTTCTTCCAATTACCACAAACTGCTGTGATTGCATATTTGCTTTGTATATTTTTATGCTAAATCTATACAGTCATTTCAATTTAAGAGCAAAGAGAGGAGGCTATCTTCCATTTACAGAGCGAATGTGTTAAAAGCACAGGTAGCCTGATATATATATGTAGCATTCATAAATAGGATAATTAAAGTTGAGAGAATTATAAGACATTAATATGCTTGTTGTAGTTATTGTTTATTGTAATGGCTGTACTGCAAGTTCATGGCTGGTGGTACAATACCTTTTGTAATTACTCCACAGTTATAGCTGTGGTCAGTGTTACACAGGTCCTTGACAAGTTCAGGGTGAAGGGAAAGAAAGAGTTTCCTGTTGTCTGTCCCAGGAGCTGTCTATAGTCAGACAGCCTTTCCTGAGGACAGGTGGAGGACAGAAGCTTTTAGAAGCAGCCAATTAACCTTTGGAGCTGGAGTCACATTTGGCTTGGGCTTTTAGGAGCCTACATCCCCCAGTCTTCATGGGGACTGAGTCTGTTCAGAAGTGAAGACAAAAGCACTTTTGCTCCTAACTTCAAAAGAGAGAGAACCTGGCCCTATCTGCAATCAGATCAAAGATGCTGATGGAGCAAAGGCTGAGGTCTCAGAAGCAGAGAAACGCCAAGTCTGTGGTGACACCTGTTGGTTGGCTCCCCTCAGCGTGAGTCATGAACTGACTGGATGGGCCAAACTTTGGCTGCATGTAGGTTTCACTGCTTAGCACATGTGTGTTAGGATTTGAAGCTGGAGCAAACACAATGCTGTTATCCATACTGTATATGAATGGACAGAAAAATTGTGTTTAATGTGTCTGGTGCAAAAGCTCACCCCAGCTCATACTACAGCCTGCACTCCTGAGTGCAGCAACCTTAGAAAGGACTGTAGAAAATTCATCTGGGAGTATTTGTGCTAAAGACTATTTTGAGGACTTCTGTGCTGTTGGAGTTGCTTTTACCTACAAAACTGGAATAGGGCAAATGTGCACTAAGGTGCTGAGAAGAACCACCAGGTCTTTGGCTGAAAGGAGCAGTGCAGGCAGAGGGCCCTACTAAGGCTTTCCCTACAGCATGGAGACTGTGGTCTCCTTACTTTGCCTGTGTAGCTCTGCCCCGGTGTAAACTGTGCCTCTCAGGAGGTAAAAACTGACCTAGCAGCTGGACTGTATGAAGTCTGGATAATGATGCTGACTGGTATATAACTTGGGGAGAAGAGCACTGGCAGAGTGCTCCTTGGCAGAGCACACCAGGGGAGTGGAGCAGCAGCCTGTTTCATCTGCAGACTGCAGTACGCAACAAGGAGGGGAAGACGCCAGATAGCTGCATCCCTGACCGCAGACAGCTGCAACAGGAGGGCTGGCACAATATGCTAGAGCAAGTAGTGCTGGTGGCTTAGGACTAGGGCTGTCACTTAACCTAGTGCTGGCTCATTCAGCTCTTTGCAAGTGGCTGTCAGCTGCTTTTCCTGTCAGGTAGTTTAGTTTCATTCCTTTGCTTTTTATTTGCAAGTGGGAAGGACATCAGGACATGGCTAGGGGATGTGGGGGTTGATATGTTGTTACTCTCAAGGTTGTGATGGAGAGGGGGGAAAAGAGGAGTTCAAAGGTAACTCATTTGCCATTTGCTCTGCTGTATTTACCTTGCGTCAGTCACATGCTTCATGCTTCCACTGGCTGCCTGAGGACGAGGAAGAAATCCTCTTTACAACTACTGTGATTTATCACCTGCAGCGTACAGTTTAATTTCACTTTTGAAGCATTGGAGTTGCCCTGGCTGGAAAAAGGAGGCTGGACAAGCATGCTTATGCTTGTAGTGGTATTGGAAAATTTCTCAAGTACCTGTAGGCAGGTGTGGCTCACATACTTGGGTTAAACCAATCACCAGATCTGGGGTCAGGAAGGAATTTTGCCCTAGGTCACATTGGCAGGAACTATTGTGTTGTTTTTATTTTCCTAGCTTTGCAGTGTGGATTGTGGTTGGCTTCCTGGATTATCTACTGCCATCTTAAGAAATGCTGACAACTCAGCGTTTGGACCTACAAATGGAAAAGTAGATCTAACTCTTAAGGTCTCAGGCCTGCCTCATATAATCATGCAGCCACTTTGGCTGTGCATAGGCTTCAGTCTCAGAAGTGTACAAGGTGTCCTCAAGACTGTCAGCATCCTTCAGACTGCCCATGTCATCTGGGCATCTCCCCCTAATAAAGTCCATGCAAGTGTGTAATTTGGAATTCTCTCTGGTTCTTTCTGT
Source organism: Anser brachyrhynchus (assembly GCF_964034855.1). Lineage (NCBI taxonomy): Eukaryota > Metazoa > Chordata > Aves > Anseriformes > Anatidae > Anser > Anser brachyrhynchus. The sequence continues at coordinate 106,239,934 of NC_137694.1, forward strand.
AAGGCACAGGAGGTTTGGTGGCAAAAGTTTCCAGCTTGTTTTTGGTGATAGAGCATTTTGTGACACGTGCTGTGGGAGGACATGGATACTCCCTGGAATTTTTTAGGCTACAGGACACTCGAGGCTACAATTCCCTGGGCTTGTTGATGTGGGTGATCTTGCCTGAGTGCCACAGAGCTGTCATTTAGTTCCCTGTGTTACAGGGATGGGTCTGAGTAGGTACTTCTTTAGTGGGATCCTGTAGAAACTTCTAGTAGACTTACATTTAACACTGACAGCTCTTGTACCCCTTACATGGAACGACTTGAGCCACATAGGGAGCATCACTGAATGATGCAAGAAAGCTGGGGTAAGAGAGCATCACTTCAGAGAGATGGCAGTCTCATAAGCAGGCATCTCTTCTTTGTTAATCAAAGCACTCCAGGAATAATTGCACTGTTAATTAATTTCAAATATGCTGCTGTATCTGAATTTCCTAACTATCCGGTGATTAAAACAACATGCTTATTAGAAGTCTCTTGGGAAGTGGCTTGTGTAATGTTGGTATTGATCGGATGAAAACAATCAGAAAGTTAGGGGCATTCTTCTGAGGTATTGAAAACCCTTAATGAGGCCCTTAGTTATGCAATAATTTCTTTGCAAGCAAACACATGCCTATTATCATTATTATTGTGCTGGTTGTTGATATCCCACTGACATGAACAATTTAGAGAATTCCAAGTATTATGCAGCTATCCTGCCAGCTCAGAATAGGCTGACACAGCTACAACTACCTATTTAAGAAGATTAGACACATTTTATTTGCATAAGAATTTAAAGCGACAAAACCACTTACCACAACCAGGAAATGATAATTAAAAATGAATTACTGCATTTTCTTTTATTAGCTTTGCCATTAAATTCTGAAGGCTACAGTAAATGCCAAACTGAAACAGATGCTCTAAAATATTCCTCCTAGGTTTTCCAGGTTCTTGGGCGTGCCGCAAAGTTGTCTCATTACCCATATTGTCAAAAAGTGATCATGTGCACAAGATATGTAATTATCCTAAAGTAGGCATTCCCTAACTGGGGTGACAAGTAAGTCTTTGCATGCTTTGCATTACTCATGCACAGTTCTAGTGGCTCTGCATGGTTGGGTCAGCCCACACGTAACACCAGCAAAAACTCAGGCATCAGAGTAAAGCCATCATGAAACTGTGGGCTTCCTTCTCATCTAGTTTCCCCAGAGTCCTGCTGGCAGAAAAAAAATGAGCCCTTCAGGAAAGGCTTTATTTTTTATTTTGTGCTGCAGACTTCTTCTAAAGGGAGGTTGGTTGCAGATAGGAATCTCTCCCAGCAGCCCCGGTTTCAGCAGGGAAGTGAGAGCAGAGGAGTGAGAGGAGATGCAAAAGATCACGCAGAAAACTCTTTCAGAAGTCTCAGCCACCCTTCTCATTGATATTGTCTGGCACCACAGTGACAGCCAGAGGCCCCTGCCGAGGCCAGTGCTGTGCCATGCCAGGAATGAGATTCAGAAAGGAGAATTTCCTTCTATTTTCCAGTTGAGAATTCCCACCACTTGCCCAAGGACAAGGCTCAAACCAACCTCACGCTTTAAACCAGAGCCTGGGGTGCAAAGCAAGAGGTGGGCACCCTCCTCCTGCTGCCAGATGTCCCACCAGCCTGATGCTGCTGCACACCGGGGCTGTTTCCAGAGGCATTGGGAGCCACTGGGATGCTGCTGCCTAGCCCTGGCTGCTGGGGATGAGCCACGCCCGCCCTCTGCAGGCACCAGGCACGGGTCCTTTCCCTTCCCTTCCCTTCCCTTCCCTTCCCTTCCCTTCCCTTCCCTTCCCTTCCCTTCCCTTCCCTTCCCTTCCCTTCCCTTCCCTTCCCTTCCCTTCCCTTCCCTTCCCTTCCCTTCCCTTCCCTTCCCTTCCCTTCCCTTCCCTTCCCTTCCCTTCCCTTCCCTTCCCTTCCCTTCCCTTCCCTTCCCTTCCCTTCCCTTCCCTTCCCTTCCCTTCCCTTCCCTTCCCTTCCCTTCCCTTCCCTTCCCTTCCCTTCCCTTCCCTTCCCTTCCCTTCCCTTCCCTTCCCTTCCCTTCCCTTCCCTTCCCTTCCCTTCCCTTCCCTTCCCTTCCCTTCCCTTCCCTTCCCTTCCCTTCCCATTTTCCTCCCCTAAATTTAATTCAAACTATTTTAATGTCAAAATACTACTGAAATGATTGGAAACAGTTTCATTTTGAGACCTCTACATTTTAAAAATCCTATTCAGTAATCACTTTTAAAAATGTTTTTGGAAATAAGAAGGATGCCTGAAACAGGTTTTCCCCAGCCAACAGAAGGGGCAGCAGCATGCCAGTCCAGCTCCTCGCAGTGAACAACAGTGAATGAAGTGAAAAATGCTCACCAAGGTGCAGCAACAGCGGTGAGAACATCTGTTTCTGGCGGTTCAGCGCTGTGTGGCACTTACACAGCTGTGTCAAAGAAACTGAGGGTACCTAGGAAGGAAATTGGAACCGATGCCCTGGTGACAGTGAAGGCACTGTCTGGCTACACTTCTCAAATGCATCTCTGCAGTGAATTGTGCCCGAGGAGTTTCCATCCTTCCTCAGCCAGGATCTATATACCAACATTTTCTCATGACTAAGAGCAGCAGGACAACTAACTGCCCCACAGAGAGCCAGGGAAGAGGTGCTCTGGGATGAAATCAGACACAGAGGAAATGGATTCTCGAGGCTCCCCTGCTTCATTATGGGCCGGTCTCCTTCACAAGGTGACTTAGGAGTGTTTAGTGCCCCCTCTCCCTTCTTTCTTCCTCCCATTGCTCAGCCATCCCTGTGTGTTGATAATCCTGCAGTGTTGCCACAGGCTCACATAGCTTGTGATCCCAAGGTTGCTTATGCTCTGTGATCCCAAGCAGTGGCAGTGACTGGCAAGAGATGGCTGCAGCACTCCCACAGGCCGGTTCCCAGGATGCTATCGGGTATATCACTGAGCTGCCAGTGAATACTGCATCTCTTTTTGCCCCTCTCACAGCAGTTAAGGGACCTAAGAGTGACTGGGGGTCTGCCCTGAAACAGTTTTCAGGGGCAGCAGAGCACTAGCCTTGGTCTGAAATCTTCAAAAACCGATGCCCGCATGGTTAGGGAAAGCAAAATCATACTGCTGTACAGGGATAGCTTTCCCCCAAACCCATGAATTGGCAGGTTCACATAAGGAGCATTTGCATTTCTGTTCCCATGGCTATACTCATATGAGGCTAGATGCTTATTTTTAAGACTGTCAAGTTTATTGTTTACATGAACCTTAAATTCACTACAGAGTGGTTCTTTGTCAGCTTGAGCCTTTTCCATCTATTTTCTCAGCCTGTGTAATGAGGACAGGAACACTCTGCACAGCAGTAGCAAGAGTGACACTGAAAGACCTCAGTGAGCCTTCCTACCACGGAAGCCTGCAGCAGAAATGCTTGTCACTGTCACTAGTGTATGGCCTATTTAAGGAGGGATGCACTTTTGCTGTTTCAAGCAAGGACTGATAGTCAGGAATTTCAGGCTCCATGTATGTCTTGCCAGAGCCTTCTGTCATGAATTTAGGCAAGTCACTTGACATAAAATCTTGTTCTCACAGTAGCTGATGGGAGTCTTGCCATGAAATTCATTTATTTGATAAACAAAAATGAAAAATGTCCTGTTTGACATAAGACAGGAAGATTTTTGGGGCCAAGACTATCTCTTCCTTTGATTGTTGGTGGTCCATTAGTCCACCAGTTCCATATGGAACAAGGAATATGAGCTATATAATTGAAAGAGAGGGAATTTAAAACTCTGATTAAGAGAGAGAAAATAAAAATTACCCTTGCAAAGAGAATTGGTATACATCTTCAGCTCAGGGTTTTCATAGACCATCAGTCAGAAGAGAGAAATAGAAGAGCAGACCCCTGCAAACCAGAGAGCCAGATTGGTGGCAGACAGGGCAGACTGATTTAATGTTGCAAGAAGGTCAAAACAGAAACTTTAGCATCAAAGAAAGGAAGAGGGCTGCAAAAGCCCAGTGCTCACAAGTAGCACTTACCAGAGGTATCATATAAACTTAACCCTGCTGTCATTATTTCTATTGGAAAGAAGGGAGGTGAAGGCCATGACCTGTGAAGCAGAGGTCAGATGTTACAGACCATCAGACAAAGGAAGTGACAATAGGGAAGTTCTTCTCTGAAGCATTACCAGATGGTAGCTAATCTCGGTCAGAGGAGAAGGTATGGCCACCAAATCTACACAGGCTTCCTGAACCTGACACTCAGACATTATCAGGGGAAAAGACTATCCTTCCAACTGTTACAAGAGAGACTGGAAAGACTGTGCAGTGCAACCCATGCAGTTAATCAAAGCACTCTGCTGATTAGGGGCAGAATTTGCCAAGATCAGATATATAACACATATTCCTTGTTAATTGCTTCTGAATAGAAGACTTAAACTAAAATAACCTGAAAGTTTCTGCCTTAACGTGAATTTTTCTCCCTGACCCCTCTGCTGATTTGTGAAAGCAAATTTGCTTTTTGATTTAGAGGAAAGCATGGCTAGGGGAAGGGTTGCTATGAACTGACAGATCAACACTGGAGTCTGTCTGAGTGACTTGGTTTACAGTAGCAGTGGTAGAAATCCTGCTGTCAGGATTCAGCTAGATTCATTCAGCTAGAAATTTGCTGACAGATTTACTGAGAAACCTCTGTTAGCTGAACTCAGGTAGGGCTCCAGCATATTTCCATATCTGTAGCAGAGGTGAGGAACACACACACAGGCATACAGATGGCAGTGAGCTCAGTAGCCACAGAGCAGCATCTATTCAAGGCAATAGGGCACAGACCTGGGAATGGAAACCTAAATGCTTTTTATGGTGTTCGTCACAACATGGCTTGCATTTAATCTTGCCAAAATTGCTTACGTTTTCACCACACTTCTGTTTTTCTGTCTGGGAGAGAAGGAATAGAGTCCCCATTGTTGCAGGCAGCTGCCATGAGAGCCGCGTGCAGAATGCAGAGCTGGGACACTGCTGTGCCTGCCTAGGGCTCTGCGTGACAAAGACCATGATCAGAGTCGGGCCTCTTCCAGTAATTTCTTCTACAGTAATGTGGGTTCACTAGGACTCCAAGTTTGCTGCTCGTTGCTTGGAATCTGGAACTTTTCTGATCTGATTTAAGGTCCTCACTGGTCCTCTTGTAAACAGGGCACACAGCAACATGCACTTCTTAAAGTGATCCAGTGTGCAATGGCTGCATGCTTGTGCCTACAGGTAATACAGTTCTGTGTGCCTGCCATGTGGGATGTCCAGCTCTGAGCTGTGGAAGTGACAGCTGCAACACAGGCCAGTGGAGGTGCAGGCATGGTGCTTAAAGCTGTGAGGCAACAAATCCACCCCAAACCCATTGTGGAATACCCCCAGGGGATCGTGCCAGCGATTCTCCTGAGAAGTTCTGTTTCACCTCTTAAGTATTGTTAATGATGACATTTCAAGGTGTTTCTCCCGTGTTAAATGTGCATAGCTAAAACAGGAAACAGAATACACAGTGCTTGTAAAGAGCCTTGCTCTGTCCTATCACAGAATTTACGAGTCTTGAAATTCCCTTCAAAATCTGGACCTGTTGAAGCAGGGGTGTCTTTCTGGTTTCTTTCAGACATCTTATTGTTATTGTGTGAGATGGACTCTGCAGGGCAAGCAATCCTTTTAAAGAAAATGGAAAGGTTTGCCCCCAAACTGGCAGCTATTTATTAGGAAAGTGCCGTGAAGTGACATTATTTTAGAACTCCGGCAGTAGAGAAGAGCTGGCTGGATTTCAAAGCTTCAGTGAAAACTTTCAGCACGATTTCAGATTTTGCTGAACAACGGAGTCGGAGGTTTTGACTAAAATGTTTCTGAAAATAGCAAAACTCTCACCCACACAGAGAGCTGGATGTGAAGCCTCAAATTTTGATGGGGAGAAAAAAAGTGATGACATTTTCCTTCCAGTTTTGGATCAGCCCCAGCAATAAACCTTGCTTTATATAGGAACCAAACAGACATAATAGGAATTAAACTGTACATAGATCATAAATAGAAAGTGCAACAGAATAATACAAGTACTACCAGACTTGTTCAAATATGCACAAGGCAGAAAGTTGAATAGCAGAAAAAGAAAATGAAATGCAGGGGGAAGGTATAGTTTGCATGTTGTAAAATGAGAGCAGAGGTGGAGGCACAGAGATAAGCAAGCTGTCTGGGAGCAGTAGGGAATGCTCTCACCCCAGCAGTGGACAGCTTGTAGTCATGGGCAAGGAAACAAGCTCAAGACGCACAGTCTTAGCAATTTTATCAGTTTGCAGATTAACCATCACGGTGCCCAAAATGCCAGAGTGTGCTACACAAAGGGTGCTGTGGAGCAAGGGAAAAGGAGGCCTGGTAACCCAGAAAGGTGAGAGGACAACAGGGAAGGTGCAGGAGCCAGGGAAGAGGAAAGGAAGAGTACTTAGTGCCAATGGCAGGGGCCATTGGGGTGGAGGTAGAGTTGGAAAGTCTGACCATATTGTGCAAATTGGTGGCGAGTGGCAGGTGGCTTGGCCAGGCCAAGAAGCATACATGATCTCCAAAGGGCCTTGAGGTGGTGTAGGAACTAGAGGCTGCTCTTTCTGCACAGAAAACTGCTCCTACAGAGGACCGGCCTGGCTGTTGGGCCCACTGAGATAACTGTCCTTGCTGGCCTCCAGCCCACAGAAGGTGATACCAAAGCACTGTCAGAAGTGGATATCAGCCACTGTGGTGCCACTGCTCAGCTGACCTCCCACAGGCTTGTCTGTCCACCAGGCTTGGGGCCTGGGAGGTGGTAACAGGGAGTAGCACCGATGAACTGGGGTGGTGGGAGATGCTTTGGGAAGCACTAATGACTCCATCGGCCAACAGACCCCACTGGGGCTTACATGCTTTGGGTTCAGCTCCTGGATCTGGTAGGAACTTTCTGGATGTCTCTGGGAAAGCAACTCACTGTCTGGTGTCTTCTTGGAAATTGGAAATAACAAGTATTATCTCCTCCTCATTTATCTGTTCAGCTGAAATGTGTCGTAGGCTGGGCTTTGCATTCTGTCTCTTTGCATGCCATGCAGCAGATCCAGGGGTTGCAGTACACGATGGAGGGGACAACAGCAGCTGCAAAGTCCTGGTGCAGGAGGAGGAGGACTGCATTCAGCTTTGCAGTCCATGAGTGTTGCTACAAATGACAGATATAATCAGGCCTTTTTTTTTTTTTTTTTCACGTGCATGACTGAGGAAGGATGTCAGCAGCTGTTCTCAGCCGCTCTCTTCAACTGAAGCTAAAGATTTGGGCAGGTCGTGCAGGGACTGGGGGGTGGGGAGAGAGAAATGCATTGAAATGCACTTGAAAGACACATGCATAATTCTTAGAAATGCTTTGTGTCAACTTCAAAGATCCTCCTGGGAATGCAGCTCATTCACTGACCAACACTTTTCCTTGGTAAAAGGCTGCAAACGATGTCTTCTTCTTCTCCTTTTTTTTTTTTTCATCTCTAGCATCAGTCAGTACCTATGTTTTCTTCCCCAGTAATGCCTGTAAGTTTGATCAGCTGAAATAGTTTAAAAGCAGTAATGGATTGGGCAAATTAAGTTGCTCTAATAGGACACTGAGAAAAAACGTGTCCCTCACTGACATAACTGGAAGTTTTGTTTCAGTTCTTTAATGGTTTGTTAAGGATGGAGCATGAAAGAAGGCAATACTTAACCCTTCTGGTAGAAAACACCATGGCAGCAGAGAAATTGAGACAAAATTCCTCTAAAGCCCCTTTGCAGATCCATGGCTAAATCTGAAGAAAGTTTTTTCTCCTCCCACTACCCTAACAAGTGTTTGAAATTACATTTCTAGAATTTTGCTGTTGCTGGACTTGAGGTACAACAACAACAACAACAAACCAACCCCAAACCCTGCAATAGTTCAGCACTGTTACTTAATAGACCTTTAAATCCTAACCACCATCTACTGTAAATTCTAAAAACATGTTTTCTGATCATGGTCAAGTCTAAGGTTTAACCTCAGACACTGAGGTTTTTTTTTGCTTAAGACTTGATGTGTTTATGGCATATTGCTTGTGGTGATAATCCTACTTTTGAAAGCAGTATCTCTGCTTCAGAGCCAGGTCTGTCTCTTCCTTTCACTGAACTCAGCACTCTTCTGAAAAATTCAGTGGAATAAAAAAAAAAAAAAAAAAAAATCAAAAAAAAGTTGCTTTATAAACAGCCAGGAAGCAATCATATTTCTGAAATGGTTTATTTATTTATTTATTTTTAAATGAGAGTATATTTTTGGTTTTGTTCTTATCTTGGCATTTTACACACCAGTGTCATCACTGCATGGCTTCTGCTTATTGAGACAGGCTGCAAAGCCTAAAACCTTTATCCACTTTCTCTCTGATGAACTCTTAGTGCTTAGTTTTGTAATTTTGTATTTTTCTTTGAGGGAAGCACTGGCACCATTTGGTGGGATTTTTGTCACTGAGATCAGTAACATTAGGATTTCAGTCCTTGCACCTATCAACATACCAAATGTTCTAAGTTTAGTCTGCGTGGCTAACTTTTTTGCTTGTATCAGAGAATATGAAACGTATTTATATTCCTCTGATGAGACTCAGGGATAAATAAATAAATAAAATCAGACAGGTAAGGTAGCAAATGAGCGACCTGAAACAGTTTCCCAGATAGGTCTGGGCTGGATGTAGATTTGCATTTCCCAGTCCCCAGCTCTCTGCTGCCCTCGTGCTGTGTCACTGCCTCACTCCTGCACGAAACGAGAAGGAGGGTTCAGAACCTCTCCTGCTGTTTTCAGCTTCTTTCTCCACTCACAGGAAACCTAGCAGGCTTTGAGCCTGGTGTGCAAGGGTAGTAGGCACTGCAGGAGCATGTGACCTTTCAGGATGCAGGTAGGTCAGCCAGCTGTGTCCAACATAGCCCAGCACCATTTCTCAACAAGTGCCTAGTGTTTAAAGACAGGGAACTGTTTCTGAATCATCACTGAGATGAAGACAAATTTCCAGGCAATTAAAAAATCTTCTGTACAGTCTGGTGCTGAGATCAAAATGATTAACATCAGTATTGATTAGCTTTACAGTAGGCACACAAAGAGTCAACTAAGATTTGGGCTCTGTTGTCCTGATTCTGTATTAACAGATTTTATCTGCCCAGGATGCCATGGAGTTTAAATGGAGAAGACAGAAAAAGACTGGGCTGAAAAACAACAGCAATGAAAGATGGAAACATATCCTTAACCTTGTGTAGCAAACCAGATTTGGTGCAGGAAGGAGATACCAGCTTTGTGATTATTCAACCAAACACTTTTCCTGTAGACCTGAGAGCAAGGTTTTAGCAAGTACAGAATCATGAGAATAGGGAGCCAAAGTGGTCAAGAAAGATCTTATTTTTTTAACATTTTGAATCTAAAATTACTTGGACATTACTGTAGTCATTAGATTCAAAAGTTTGTAGGGAATGTAAAAGTAGAAGAATGTGTATCATCTGGGTGTCATATCACTCATAGTTTTCGGAAAATAACAAATATTTATTGAAAAAGAATGCATCCAGGAGTATGCATAATGAATTGTAAAAGCTTTAACTTCCAAAGATTATGATACAGGTATTTGAATAATTTGGAAGTGTTCTACAAGATATATGTTTCTATATTTTATGGTGTATAAAAAATTAATAGATACTTAACAGGTGGCTACTTATGATGGGTGGCTCAAACATTAAAACCTAAATATAAGCAACTTTTATATGTGGAGGAGTATTTTCTATTTGAATCTCCAGATTTATCGGAGATATCGTGATTTAGTTCTCATGTGAATCCAAAATGAAATTATTCCCCCTTACGATTCAAAAGCAGTATTTAAGGTGGTGTGATGGAAACATAAAAGCAGAATTAAACTAGTAAGTTTTCTGCATTGAGAGGTGGCAAAGTAACTCAGCTGTGATTTAATGTGTCATCTAAAGACAACGAGCAGAAATTTCCTACTGTAAATGATGACATTGGGTTTCTTTTTATGATTTGGACACCAGTGAATGCTAATCTCTGCAGAGAATTGCCATTCTGGGGCAATTTCAGGAACTTCTCTAATGAGGCTTAGTAGTTGTTTGGATGGCCAAGGTATATTGCCTCTGGAGCTGTATTTCATCTCAAATTAAGTATGTACCTAGATCTGGAAAACTAAAATTGTGAAACTGGGCAATTCAAATTCAAGCTTTGCCTTCTTGCTGGTTTTGGCAATTTCTCTAGTGCTGCTCTGGTAAATTATGAAGCACCAAATAACTTGATAAAAGTTGACAAAATTCAGTGCTAATAATTTCAAACAGAATCCTCACCTACCTGCAATTCAGATTTATGCACTATGAATAGTTCTGTTGAAGGGAACAGTGACAACACCTGCCAGTTATCAGGAAAATGTTCTGACTTCCAGTTTTGTCATTTCTTCAGAGCAGTCTGAGACACTGCTCAATGCTTCTTCCATCCTCATCTTCAATGTACTGTGGAGCACATTGTACTGAGGAGTCTGATGGCGCTGGGCAGATGGAGCGGTGATATCATTGGGCTTTTCCATTTCTACTTCCTATGAATATTTGCCTTATTCTCACATCTCAGCTCTTTCTCGACATGTTTTAGACTAGAAACATTTTTCCTTTTCAGGGGCAGAGAAGGAATCACTTCTTTTTGATTTCAGACAAGATCTGGCAAGTGAGTTCTTGTTGCTAGTCAAAGAAAAAGCACTAAAAAAATTAACACAGAATCTGTGTTTAGCAAAGTAATTTGCATAAGCTGTACACTTGGTTCTTAGAGTTGGAACAGTTCTAACCTATGACAAATTCCTCTGTCTGGGCTGTCTTCCAAAATCATTTTCATCTACCCTGGCAAAAGAACTGAAGTCTGCGTTCTGCACTAATTAACGGCCTTCAGGAGAAGGGCCCCAGTTGAAATGCTGACACACTTTGTACACGCTTTATTTGTGAAAGGGGATACTGAGCCCATTTGATGGCGCCTCCTGCTCCATCACGCTGTGCAAAATTTTAAGTGAGGAAACAAAATGGGTACAGTCATGTCTTGTTAAGATTCTGAGTCACTAAAACACTGCAGTTTTCCCCATTAAAAAGTACTATATTGGGAATTTCTTATCTTTGAATAACATTGATAAGCAGAAAAAAAGACTAAAACCACAGCAGTTCATCAGTGAATATGAACTGTCATCCACTATTTTTTATGAAGCACTACGTCTTAACATAGAATCATAGAATCATAGAATATCCCGAGTTGGAAGGGACCCATAAAGATCATCAAGTCCAACTCCTGGCACCGCACAGGTCTACCCAAAAGTTTAGACCATGTGACTAAGTGCACAGTGCAATCGCTTCTTAAATTCAGACAGGCTTGGTGCAGTGACTGCTTCCCTGGGGAGCCTGTTCCAGTGTGCAACCACCCTTTCAGTGAAGAACCTCTTCCTGATGTCAAGCCTAAACTTCCCCTGCCTCAGCTTAACACTGTTCCCGCGGGTCCTGTCACTGGTGATAACTGAGAACAGGTCACCTGCCTCTCCACTCCCCCTCGCGAGGAAGTTGTAGACTGTGATGAGGTTCCCCCTCAGCCTCCTCTTCTCCAGGCTGCACAGGCCCAGTGACCTCAGCCACTCCTCATATGTCTTCTCCTCTAGGTCCTTCACCATCTTCATCGCCCTCCTCTGGACACTCTCCAACAGTTTAACGTCCTTCTTGTACTGTGGTGCCCAGAACTGCACACAGTACTCGAGGTGAGGCCGCACCAGCGCAGAGTAGAGCGGGACAATCACTTCCCTCGACCGACTAGCGATGCCGTGCTTGATGCATCCCAGGATACGGTTGACTCTCCTGGCTGCCAGGGCACACTGCTGGCTCATATTCAACTTGCTGTCAATAGCTGAGTCTCAATAGCTAAGACTCTATCTCAGTAAATATCTTCATTTTGGAAGCAGCAGGATATATGTCCAATGTCTCTTTTACATATAAATGAAAACTGCTGGAAAGGGAATTCAAGGAGAACAGCTGTCATGATAACTCTATAGAGTTCTTCTAGCAGGTCTGCACAGTCCCATAAGTAAGCTTTCCATGCTAGATCCATAAAAGGATTCAGAGCTTTTAGGCATCCAAAGCGTTCAAAGGAATGCAGAGTCGATGATCAAGCAAGGCACCCAGAAAATAGCACATGTGGAGAGTCAGGCATACCAAAACATGGCATCCCAAAAAACCATGGGAGACATCTAGGTAGTCACCAATAAATGGGAGATGGTGTAATGTAAGAACCCTATAGGAAAGCACCCATCCCTGCTAGTGCTTCCCACCAATGAGCTCTCTTCTGGAGACTTGCATTTGAGCCAAGAAAGCTCTTGCTTGCAAGGTACATCCTACAAGAGAAACAGCCTGTGCTAGGTTCACATTCAGTCCCACCTCTGTGTTGCTGTGATTTCCATCTTCTAGCTGAACGTCCTACCACGGAGCTGTATGTTGAAAGGAGGCTGTCTTAGTTTTCTCTTCCAGAACTGTTGACTCGAGTATTCACCATCTGCTTTGGAGATATGAATACACACCTGCCTGGGCTGAAGAGAGATCTGAACCTGGCTCGACCATTTCATGTGCCCAGCATGAGCTAAGGAAAGAAATTCCTTTTCTGGCTTGTCTGTATGGAGCCGTACCTGGGAAGCGTGCTTTGAAAACGCTGATCAGACTCAACTTTACAGCTGAACTAGATGGAGAGCTCCTGTGGAGGCTTAACTAGGTTTCAGTGCATTCACTCTGGTCAGGGAATGGAGTACAGTACATCTGTCCAGCAGTAGATTCAGATGCTTAGTGAACTGTAGGAAAACACTTGGAAGAGGCAAGGACATTTAGGCAGCTGCATGATGCTTTAGGAATTTAAGGAATCCCAGTCTCTGTCTTAGGCTTTCCTCCTTGCTCATTTGTGATGAGTGCAGAAAGGGAAAGAGGAAGAGCAGGGGGATTTCTCTCTCAGACATTCCTGCAGGATTTTTCTCCTCAGACTTAACTCTGCTTGCCTGCTGCAGCCCTCAGTAAACCAATTCACTGTGAAACAGGAATGCACTGATTCTGTAGTCACTGAGACAGACAGGATTTTCCCTAGCAAATAAACTAGCAAACATAATCAACATTCTGTGTAAATCCGCATCATTGCCTTAGGAAGAGAAATTTCAAATTTATTTTTTTATGAACCTTAAATGTGAAGTTTTCACCAGCTCAAATACTCCAACATTTCTCCTTCTTCTTGGGTACAGAGGATAGTTCTGTCTTGTTTTCGTCCCTAAAAGTATTGACTGTGTTGAACACTAGGCATGTGCTTTCAGAAGAAAAGCACCATGAATGCTTTCATGTCCCTGTATTATCAGCCACGTGCTCCATCACTGGGAGACAAATGGTCCACTGAAATGTGGCTGGCCAGGACGTTCTACATACCAAGCAGATGCAAGTAGAATGCCATAGGGAAATAAGAAACACATTGTATGTGATTTAAAAGGCTTACAGCTATGGAATATCCTTCTGAAAGCTTAATGAATATCTCCAACACATACGCAATCGAAATACAAAACAGGCCATGCATCAGAATATAAAACCACAGAACTGGAGATAATCTCTGAAGAGAGCCACAAAATAAATCCACTGACAGCAGCATCTATAATCATACAACACCAGCATTTGGCTTGTCAAAATGTCTCCAAGCTCAGGATTTTCTGTGGAGAGGAAACAGTCCATGGAGATTCTTTCTTAATTTTATGCCTTCTGTTTGCCACTCAAATAAACTTGTATGCTGGGTTTGGGGGTTTTCTTTGTTTTGCTTTCTTAGACACTAATACAGCCCAGACTGAGTTTGACAAAGTTACTGATTATAAATTCAGCATTCTTGCCACAGGGCTGGAAAAGGACCATTTAAACAGGCACTTGTTCAAGTAACTAAAAATCCAAGCTTTTACATGGTGACTTTTGAAAAGATCTTTCTTCCTAAGGTTTAGATCTTTAGTGAGGAGAATATGTAGAAAAAAGGAGAAGGGAGAGGGGGAAAGTCTCTCAGGACTAGTCTTGTAAAGGCGTTTTTCTGCATAGACCTTCCTGGTTATTTCACAGCATGAGCTCGTGGAAAAACTCTCTTCAGTGGAGAGTTTCCACCAAAAGTTTAGGTGGCAGAGCTGGCAAAGGCCAGGCAAAAGAGGTGAAGAAGATAACTTCATCTGTCCCTCATTCTCAAAGAAAAATGCAACTCTGAAACAATTTATTCTAGAAATGTGTTAGTTGCTGAGTTTTCCCAGCTGCTGTAGTGAAGTGGAGGGATGACTGATGTTATAGCTGTATTGTGTGGTAAGAATGTTAAGCAGGCCAGGCTCAATAACTTTCTATCCAGACGACTGGTTGTAGTGAGGACTCCACAAGTGCCTACTCTGCGGTTAAGCAAGCTGATCCCAAGATATGTAAATGGTATGGGTTGCATTGTTTCACCTTATCCCCATGTTATCTGCCTTACATAAAAGAGCTACAAGACATCTTGAGGAGAAGAAAGCATTCAGACTCTCCTCCTCCAGAGAGTGCTAAAAGCTTATGAGGATGCCTGAAAAGTAGTGGACAAGTCTGGCTTTGAGAAAAGGCTCAGCCTTACACATACAGTGCACCAAATGTTTCGAAACTTTGGAGAAAAAGTGGATGGGATTTCAGACATGGCATAGCATTTTTATTTGCAAATCCCATGAGGTGTCACAGCTCCGTCAGCCTTTCCTGATAAGAGAGATGCTCCAGTCTGCTAATTATCTCTGTAGCCCTCCACTGGACTCTATTCAGGAGATCCATGTCTTGCATTGGGAAGCCCAGAACTGGACACAATACTCCAGGTATGGCCTCACCAGGGCTGAGTAGAGGGGGTGGATCACCTCGCTCCACCTGCTGGCAACACTTTTCATAATGCACCCCAGGATATCATTGGCCTTCTTGGCCACAAGGGCACATTGCTGGTTCGTGGTTAACCTGCTGTCCAACAGGACTCTGAGGTCCTTCTCCACAGAGCTGCTTTCCAGCAGATCAGCCCCCAACCTGTACTGGTGCTTGGGGTTATTCCTCCCAAGGTGCAGGACCCTTCACTTGCCTTTGCTGAACTTCATGAGGTTCCTCTCTATCCAACTCTCCAGCATGTCCAGGTCTCTCTGAATGGCAGTGCTTTCTTCTGGTGTATCAGCCATTTCTCCTTGTTTTGTGTTATCAGCAAACTTGCTGAGGGTGCACTCTGTTCTTTCATCCAAGTCACTGATGAATGAGTTGAACAGGACTGGACCCAATACTGACCCCTGGGGGAAAGCATTAGCTACAGATCTCCAACTAGACTGCACCACTGCTTGCAGGCCTCTAAGCTCTGCCATCCAGACAGTTCTCAATCCATGTCACCGTCCACACATCCCACACTTCTGAGCTTACCTATGAGGATGTTGTGGGAGACAGTGTCAAAAGCCTTGCTGAAGTCAAGGTATACAACATCCACCACTCTCCCCTCATCTACCCAGCCAGTCATTCCATCACAGAAGGTTATCAGATTGGTTAAGCATGATTTTCCCTTTGTGAATCCATGCCGACTATTCCTCATCACCTTCTCCTCCACGTGCTTAGAGATGACCTCCAGGATGAGCTGTTCCATCACCTTTCCAGGGATGGAGGTAAGACTGTCTGGGTCCTCCTTGACGTTTTTGAAGACGGAATGACATTGGCTTTCTTCCAGTCCTCAGACACCCCTCCTGTTCTCCATGACCTTTCAAAGATGACAGAGAGTGGCTTAGCAGTAAGGTCCACCATCTCTCTCAATACTCATGGGTGCATCCCATCCAGGCCCATGGATTTGTAGGTATCATGTTTGCTTAAATGATCTCTAAACTCATTCTCCTCGACCAAGGAAAGTCTTCCTTTCTCTAGACTTCCTCTCTCATCTCAAGGGTTTGGGATTCATGAGGGTGGCAGTAAAGACTGAAGCAAGCATTCTATAAATCTGTCTTCTCGGTATCCTTCATCACAAGAGCACCCACCCCATTCAGCAGAGGGCCCACATTCTCCCTCATCTTCCTCTTGCTACTGATGTATTTGAAGAAGTCCTTGTTGTTGTCCTTGATGTCCCTGTACACTCTGATAACATTCCTACATTCCTCCCAAGTGGCCTGTCCCTTTTTTCCACATTCCACATACTTCCTTCTTTTGTTTGAGTTTTGCCAGGGGCTCCTTGCCATCCATACAGGTCTCCTGCCCTTTTTTGCTTGACTTCTTACTCATAAGGGTTTTGAGCTTGGAGGAAGTGATGCTTAAATACTGACCAGGTCTCTGGGACCCCTCTTCCTTCTAGGTCCCTAACTTGGATTTCTCCAAGTAGGTCCCCAAAGAGACCTACATTTGCTCTCCCGAAGTCCAGAGTTGTAATGCTGTTTATTGTGCTTCCTCCACTCAGGAGCCTGAACTCCACTATCTCATTGTCATTGCAGCCAAGGCTGCCACCAACCTTTCTGTCTCCAACCAGTCCTTGTTTGTTTGTTAATACAACATCCAGCAGCACAACTCTTCTCATTGACTTATCCACCACATGTCAAAAAGTTGTTGTCAGTGCTCTGCAGAAATCTCCTGGACTGTTTGTGCCTAACAGTGTTGTCTTTCCAGCAGATATCAGGGTGGAGAAAGTCCCCCATGAGAACCAGGGCCTGTTATCATGTGGCTACTTCTAGATGTCTTCAGGTCTTGGCAACTCCTCTTCCTGATCAGGTGGCCTGACCCACAACAGTGTCACCCATGTTAGCCTGCCCTTTTATCCTTATCCATAAGCTCTCAATGCACTCGTCATCCACCCTGAGGCAGAGCTCCATACATTCCAGTTCCCCTTTCACATAAAGAGCAACTCCACCACCTTGTCTTCTTGGCCTGTAGCCATCCACAAGAGCATTCTGGTCATGTGATCTATCCCACTACATTTCTGTAATTGCAATGACACCACGGGGTCCATCCCCCAGGAGCAAACTGCTCCAGCACAGATCCCCAACACGTGGCAGCTCCCCCCAGACCCCCTGCTCCTGCGTGTGCTCCTCTCCACGGGCTGCAGCTCCGGCCCGGGGCCTGCTCCTGCGGGGGCTCTCCATGGGCCGCAGCCTCCTCCAGGCCACATCCACCTGCTCCACCGGGGGCTCCTCCACGGGCTGCAGTGTGGAGATCTGCTCCGTGTGGGACCCATGGGCTGCAGGGGGACAGCCTGCTCCACCAGGGGCCTCTCCACAGGCCGCAGGGGAACTGCTGCTCCATGCCTGGAGCACCTCCTGCCCTCCTGCTGCACTGGTCTTGGGGTCTGCAGGGCTGGTTCTCTCACATTATCTTAGTCCTCTCTCCCAGCTGCTGTTGCACAGCAGTATTTTCCCTTTCTTAAACATGCTCTTACAGAGCATCGCTCATTGGCTCAGCTCTGGCAAGCAGCAGGTCCCTTTTGGAGCTGGCTGAAACTGGCTTTCATTTCACATGGGGCAGCTTCTGGACTCTTCTCACAGAGACTCCCCCCTGCAGGCCCCCTGTGAGAAAAGTGAGAAAAGGAAGTAAACAAGTGGTAGAAGAGAAACTGAATCCAGGCAGGCTGTCTTCATTTTGAGATCAGCTGATGCAGTTTCCCACCGCCCATTCCACCAACCCAAACAGAGAAATGGGTGAACAGGCTAAGCAAAGGTTTCCCTTGAGCCCAGTAAGAGAACTGGTGCTAATACTATCCTGCCTTTCACTGGGTCTCTGCTAAACCTGGTTCCTTGTTTCTGAGATCTTATGAAGCATTTAGAAATCTGAAACTGTAAGGCACTCTGTTAAAGGTGGTGGAATCTTTCTTTAAAGACCCAGCACAACTGTAACCCCAGCACACTGGTATGCCATCATGCACTAGTCCTTGAGGTGTCATCTTTGACCCACACTAATGTAATCCTGCTAAAACCATCTGGTATGTCTGGGGTGCAACTGCCTTCAGCAGTACACTGGAGTGAAATATTTATGCATTAAGATGAAATTAAAATATAATTTTCAGGCATTTTTAGAGGAAGTCTTCAGCTTCAGATGTGGCAAAATGATAGATAAACTTTAAAACTTACATGTAACAGCTAAACGGCTTAGAATATTGTGATAGAATGTGAAGCCTATGGAGACAGCCCAAGCTCGTGCTTTTTAAAGTCGATGGAAAGATTTCTCTGTCTCTCTGAGTGTTGAATCGGTCTGCGAGAGACTGGATGAGATCCAATTGAGGCCCATAGTTACCAGAAGTTGCTACCAACCAATGGCTATTCAGTGAGTCAGTCATATTAAGTGAAAAGATGGTTGCAGTAACATGCTTAGTGACCAATGGCTGCAGACACAGAATATTTTTCTTTCTGCATAGAGGTCTGGGGTCAGAAGACCAGGAGGGGAAGGGCATGAAGGCAATAATTAATTTATCAGTCCATGTATGCCCCCCACAGAGGGATCTGGAGGAACAGTCAAACGAATGCAAACCCGTCGGTGTTTTCTGTAAGGTATTTATTTGATCCAGAGGGCTGCAGGCTGAAGTCACTATGTCTCTCAGGCTGACTCCTTTCACCAGCAGTGAACTGCTGCTTTAAAATAAAAATCCAAGAATTGACCTACAACTGCTACACTGCCAAATAAAACTGAGATTTCTTAGAAACTGCTTTCACTGTGCCTTTTGTGTAAAATATTTCCTAAGATGTCTTTGTGTGGCTATTAGCTATTGTACTTGCTGCACTGTTAAATTTTTTAATGGCAAGTCAAAATGTTTCCTTGAGATCTCTTCTGAAATCTTTTGTTATGGACCACTCTCAAGGTAAACCTGAAACAAATAAGCAAACGAACAAACAACAACAACAACAAAAACAAAACCAACCAACCAAACAAAAAGACTGTTAAAGAATGGGTAACAGTAACATTCCTTTTTTTCACACTCATTGCAAATTACTCAGAAGCATATCTTTGAGGGGGCATGGATTTCAGGTGAACCTGAAAGAAGACACTAGAATAAAAAAGAATTAAAAAAAAGAAGATATATTGGTTAAAATGAAGCACCAAAGTGATGCTTATTCATCCACTTCAAATCTTTCAGGGAACGGTTAAACTAAACACTGCAACATTTTTTCTAATTGATAAGGCTGGTTAAGAGAACTGGACAGAATACGTTACCTACAAAAATCATAGAATTTTTAATTTAGGAGACTTTTAAGCAGAGACCAGGTAAATATTTGCTAGGAACAATTTAGGTAGTGCTGATCCTACTGTAGAACAGAGGAATACACCATGAGACCTCTTTGGGTCTCCTGTAAATTTATTTTCTATGGTTCTGTGCCGACAAACAGAAAGGAGTGTTAGCCAAGAACTTGGGAAGATGTATAGTAATGTTTTAAATCCATTTATATACAAACTAAAGTTTAAGAAAATATACATACGAGATGAAGAACTGCAAATGAAAGATGACAGAAAAATAACACACAGGCATTTGAAATGTAGGCCGAAAATAAAACAGGATTTAGTTTGGAAAATGTATGCTAACATACTTGGGGAAATATAATCTGAATGAATATTCTCAGTGGGAAAGGGAAACCTGGAAATCATTTATGTTACAAAAGAGTCTTCTGGCTGATTAAGGACAGTGAATTAGATTGATGTGTTTGGAGTACCACTGTAATGGCTGGAGCTCAGCTGGGACTTTCAAATTTAAGTTTGCTGCTGCTACAACTGAGGCCCACAAATAAATCCCCTAGTACTCATGGTAACCTTCTACAAGCTGATTTATACTTCCATTGAAAATTTGGCTAGAAGTGTTTAGGAGTTCATGCTGTTTTACAATGCGAAATTAAACTGATCACCTGCCCTGGGAAACAGCGTTGGTGTTGAGCCCCTGAAGCTTCACCTGGAGACCAACAGCCAGCTCCAGATATATAGTCTGTGGCGATCTGTCTGCATGCTGTTTTTTCAACAGAGTGAATAAGGTAACAGGCATTCTCCCACCCTTCTCCTATGTATGTATAGTAAGGGAGTCTGAGCAACAAGAGTCTTCATTCACTGACATTAGTATACATTAAAATCCCTCTTCTTGACTTTTATTGACACAGAATTGCACCGGTAATAGAGAGTCTAAACTTCTGAGATTAGCTGGAAGAAAAACTATGCAACCAGGTGGGGAAGAATTCAGATGATGAGATAAATCATGGAAAGCAGACAGAAGAACTGGTAAACAAAAGCAAAACCCAACAAAGCAAAACTCCATCCATAAATATCAATGATCTCTTATTTTTTCAGTCCTAGCAAATCATTAGACATGGACTCTTCTACCTTGCCTTGGCTATATGCTGCAGCTACCTTCCCTACCTGTCTGATCACAAAGGGATCTAAAGCTATTGAGTAAAATTCCTTCTCCACCTGTCTGAGAAATCATTTTGAAATCCAGACCCTTGCTTATACAAGGAACTTTAAATTGTGGGTAGATGGAGTTGACAGAAATACTATATGCCACCTGGTAGACTGTGGGTAGCATCTTTTTGCCTAGTTAGAGAGAATAACAACATATTAATTTCAGACTTTTATTTCCTCAAAGTCCAGAAGCCGCAATCTTGTTTTAGATGTTTTCCTTAATGCAAAGTTTTCCATTCTGTCACTAGCACTCTCAGCAGCTCCTGACATAAACACAAGCCCAAGCACAGCATTACATCAGCTGATGGCAGCAACGGGGATGTCTCTGCTTACTCTGTGTGAGATCTACAGACTCCCATAGTGAACCTATTTGTACTTACATGCAGGAGTGAGTTAGTTAGTCATCTTTATCAGGTATAAAGATTAGCTTGGTTCTTTCTGCCTCTAATATTCACTTTGTGCTGTTTCTTTTTCTAACTATTCCAAAAGGATGTTTCCTGCTGGCTCCTGACAGCTCTTGTCCATTTGGTAGGAAATAGAAGGTAATGTTTCCAAAGGAAGCAACCTACAATCTGAGGAGCCTCTCTCCCAGCTCTGTTAAAGGTGATACCCACAGAGTAAAACAATCTCTTCACTTCTTCCTGCTGCTGATACTGTTTCTCCGCCCAAAGCAAGCTTTAATTAAACCTTCCTGTTTTAACTATGTCGTTTAGTTAAGATGTCTGAGATGACATCTAAGATGAGATCATTGGCTATAATCTGGCAAATGAAGTTGAGCTGTGTGGTCCTCCAGCTGTGCAGGGTGCTTTTCGCCATGAAACTTTTCTCTGAAAAGGATTTTGTTCTCTGAAAATTTTTCTTTCTCTCACTGTATTTTATGAACACGTGGAAAGGATCTGATGGTGGGCTTCAGCAGAATAAACACAGAGAAGCTGTGTTGGGCAAGATCATTTATTTGGTTAATTGTGGAGGGTCTTTTCTGTGGGCCTTCAGTGGTGAAAAATACAGCACCACTACTGGCACAAGCCATGCCAGATTTCTGCTGGGAAATATTGGATTGTCAAAGTCTGTCCAGAAAGGGGGCTGAGCCATCTTGCAAAATACAGCACAGATCACCCAAGAGTCATGCAATCTCCCCATCATGGTCCTAGTTCTGCCACAGAAACCCATTAAGGTGCAGAGGGCCAGCTCGTTTACTGAGTTCTTCCAGATTTAGCACTGGTGCAAACGAGGTCAAACTAGGGCAAAATGCACGCAATGTCCTGCAAGGAATGGAAACGTGAAAGCTCAATTCACGGACCTTCTTTGTAACATGAATGTATATACACTGTCTGTGTAAAGTAACACAAATGGCTGGCCAGGATAAGCTGTGAAATACACAGTTGTAAATCTTGGTGAAGGGTAGTGATTATTTACTCATTTACTTTACCTCTGTTATTTCAGTTGTTCTTTCTAGTATATTTCTAAATAATTTCCCTTCTTGCTCTAATATTTACAGATCTCTTGCACATGCAGACCTTATATATCCATTCATATGTAATCTTGTAACCCAAGTAGATATATTTAATTATTCAAAAAAGTCACATCTTGTAGCCCATTAGCAATTTTATGTCTGCTAAGTTTGCTCCATTGTTTCAGTATTTTTCTGCTAGAGCAGTTTTTTGGACTTCATTTGATGTTCAAAGAGCAATCATAAGGGGATGCACAGTGGAGAACTATGGTATCCTTGCACTTTAACACTTTAACATATTTCTTTATATCTTTATTTCTTTTGGCTTCTGTATAACAACGTATTGAAAACACATCTCACTTGATCTTCACTGTCACTCCTTGGTCTCCTTCAGAGTTGTTTTCCTGGCTTCTGCTTTCTATTGCATATTTGTATTTATTTTTTGTCACCCGCCTTGCATTTTCATAAATTCTGTCTTTCCTGGTATTATACATTATATTATAAATATTATATTATTCTGTCTTTTCTGATATGGTACGCAGTCTCTACTGATAATATAAAACTATTTTTTTCTGGGTCATATTCTATGCTGTCAGTGGTAATTTTTGTCTTATTGGTATTATCTGGAAATTTCAATAATTTACTATTTTGTATTTTCCACATTATTTGAAATCCCTCTTAATCTCCAGTCCCTAAATTTGTGTCACAATGTGCTTTCCCTGGATCTCTGTGATTTTTATGATACCACTATACATATATATGAAGAACAGACTATGCATTAAAGAACAAAAAACCTTGGTTGTTTAGACATCGATCTCAAACTTGCAAATGCTTTCAAGTGGATAAAGCACTAAGTCTGACAAATGCTAAAACCGTAGTGCTTGCTAGGGAAGAAGGACTGGCCAGAGCGCATGAGTGATGGGCTGGTTTGTTGCAACCCCCGGGTCACTCCAGAGAGCAAGGAGTTTGCCTTTCCTCGGATGTTTTCACTTTCTCATGCTTTTCATGGGAAATTATCTAACAAATGGAGAAAGAATCAAGCTGTATTGCATTCAGTGTGTACAGCACAGTAAAAACTCAACGAAAAGAGCTTAGGTCCCTGTGCACTAGGCTAAGCTTTGCCTGAAGGAAGATACACAGGATGGACAGGAACTCTGTGGTGGACGCATCAATGAAGAGCATGTAAAATTTGTTTTGAGGAGGCAGACAAACAGCAGTATTTACGACCAACTTTTTTTTTTTTTTTTTTTAGATAGATTTTCCAAGGTATTTTGTATACTCTTTTAACTCATATGTTTGCCAGTCAGGAGCAGTACAACTATAACCACCTCCTACAAACCAGTGGTATATAAATGAGTCTGAAATGATGGAGTTCTGCTAAGTGCTTGGCTGGCATCAGCACTCTGCATCTTGCTGACCACCATCGTGCTGCTGGTGAGGACATAAGGGGCAATGGCCCTGCTCACAAGGTATTAAGCATACAGTTCAAGACTGGCAACTAACCAAAGTCCCCTGAGCCTTCACCAGATCACCTGTATTTCAGCATTGCTCACAAAATTTCCCCTATTTTGGAAAAACAGAAACACAACAGAAGTGTGTTATACACCAGAAGTGATATACCAGGAGTTCTGATAAGGATGGGCATTTTAAAGAGGAACTGAGGAGGGCTGTGCACATGCAGGCATCTGCGCACAGATGCATCCATGATGTGCCAGATGCATCCCAGCCCTCTACTTATATCCTGCTTTTGCAGGCTGGACCTTCTCCGTGTCTGGAGTCTGTAAGCAGCAGCCAAACTGGGAATTATTGCAAGATGTGAAGAGCTGCAGTCTGCTAGGTGATCAGTATAGGGGAAAAGACTACAAACACAACTCAGACAGCTCTTCATTGTCGAAGTTTAAAAAAAAATATATAATAAATATAAAGTGAAAAGTAGTCTGGGATTCTGAATTATTTTGATATTCAGAGTCCATAGCAATTCAGCAACATGGGTAAAAATGTTTGTGAACACCTCATAATGTTTATAAGGTAAATATTTCTTTATTAAATGGCATTGCCATTAGAACAGTTCTGAATGTAAAAATCTTTATATAATGTGCTGAAAGCAAATGTATTTTTTACCTTCAAAATTAGACCCCACCGAATTTCTGGGAAATACAACATACAACATAATTTTGCACCATTCTTTGTGCAGAGCTAAAGGTGCATATTTTTATATATATCTTTAATTCCCGTAAGTTTACTACTTTGTAAGAAGTCAGTAGATTTTATATTACCACATCGCTGCTCTGGGCACTAGAAAAGAGAAATGTCTAGAAAACATTTTCTTGAGAAAAAGTTTTTTGTTTCGCATCAGACTGGGGGATGGGGCAGAAACAAATAAACAACAGTCCAAGTGTGTTCTAACTTCTGCTCACCAATTCTGATTCACCACTACCACCTGGTGTCCCAATACACTATCTTTACTGCATCCAAGGAGCACTTCCCATGGCCTTAGAGCCTACTGATCCAGTGTCATCTTCCCCGCTCCTTGACTCTGCCAGAAGGGACTCAAGGTTGCTGTATCTTAGCTCTCATAAGACACAGCTTTACTACTGTATCCACCAGACTGTCAATAAATTGTGTACTGCTTCTGTCTTTTCTGCTCAGATTGAGTTGATCAGTAAGCATTTTAGTCAGTCCAGATATGACCTCTTCACAGGATTGCTCAATTTCTGAAAGGCCAGTGTATCCTTTTGCCAGCATTTTGGGTTGTTTCATCGATGAATGGATTTCCAGACTGACCTTTTAGTTTGCAAGCAGTTGTTATTATTATTTTTTTAATTAACTTTCAGATTAGCTTTAACGTAGCATTGGACATGTCATTTTCAGGCTTCTGCCTGTCTGACCACTGTGAATCTGACTCTTAGCTTTTTTTCATGGATCCTGATACTTTTCTAAAAACATTTGAAAGGTGGGGCCATAGGGCTCCCATAATAAGAATTCAAAGAGGGATTTTCTTTGCTAGCATTGCCAGCTTCTTTTGTCTTCTTGTTGGTGGTCTCCTGCTAGACTAGATGATAAAGCACGAGCAATAATGCAGTCAAAATCAAGCCCATGAATCTCATGACATTCTGGCTATATGCTGAATTTCTGAACTCCAGAGCACATTATTTGGTGAACTTGTTTCAGCTTCTCTTCTTTGTTGTGATTTTGAGCATTGGCTATATTGGTTTTGGTTTTCATGCCAGAGGGTAAACCCTAATTTAATGATGTGATTCCCAACTGTGTCTGCACGGGTAATTTATTTTTCTTTCAGCGGTGTTTCTGTCCTTGCTGCAAACCTCAGCACCTGAGCCTTTGCATCTGTTCTCAAGCCTGTCTTCATAGAAGCATATACTAGACTTTATCTCCTCCAGGTTCTTGTACTATCAGGGTAGAATACAAATTATTCAACATTGCTTGTACAGTTCCTGTAGCTTTTATGATTGCTGCACAAAGTCTGCTTCACTGAAGAAGAAAAATCTGAATTAATCAACAGTTTGCCTGCTATGTCATGTAAGCTTTTCATACAGGAGTCTATTAAATCTGAAACCACTGTCTTAGAGTGCTTCAGCAACATGTATTCGGCATGATACAAGATACATTCGAGTCATTTGCTCGACCTTCTGTGGTTTTCATTACTGAGAATACCATGCCTGAAATCACATTATTGCATAAATTAGTATTCTTTGCTTAAATTATTTGTAAATTATTCTTGGCCAAAAATATTTTTGTGATGTCCTTTTCCTTTTCCTGATTTCCTACCCTTCTCTTCCAGTAAAGTTCTTTTCTACCAGAAGACTTGTTTATTTCTTTATTACAAACATCTTCTTGGAAGGTGGATTCTCTTTATATTTAGCTTCTTTCAAGTTGATATGAGTGGCGTTCTCTGAGAGATGATTTTTATCTTTATTTGTACCCAGTCCAACAGATTTATGACTAGACTTCCAAAGAACAACAAAATATGTCTTGTGTATACATGGGCCAGAAGCATCTGACTTTTCATTAATCTCTTAATCTGTGCCATTGCAATGACAGGGTTAGAAATCTTACTTGCTTTCAAGCAGTGGCCTTGTCCTCGGTGGCCTTTGACTTCTTTGGATTTGGAGTGGCTTTCATCTTCAAGTGAAAATCTGGTGGTGTTGAATCTGATGAATGGTGTTGAATCTGATGTCCAAACTAGTATCTTCACCGTAGACACTGAATCCTCAAGGTGATACACTGCTGTGTTGGAAGCTCTGCCCTCCAGTAGATAATTATCTTGAATTTCGGATATTTTTGTGACTTTCACCATATCCTCAATGCTGGGTGCACAGTCTTCAGTGTCTTTTTGAAACCAGATCAAGATTCTGAGTGGATTGGATGCAATGCTTTTCAAATTGTTTCCTGAATCAGTCTCAGGAATAAAACAAAATGGAAATGCATAATGATTCCTTATCCACAATATGTGTATCTTGGTACAAATGTTCTGTGCATATCAAGGAATTGTGTTTGAGTATGAGGTGAAATTCTGGTTGGTCTTAGTGACTACTTCTGCTGCTTACGAGGGGCTCGTATCAAGGATGTCACCAAGAGACTACCAAGCCTTGTACAGCCTAATAACTATTATCCACTGCTGTTGTTTCATGGGGGGGCCAGTGATGCAGCCAGGAGGGCTTACAGCGCCCTGGGAGCAGCAGTGAGGGACTCGGTCATAGGCTTGGCAAGCTGGTGAAGAGGTCTTTAAACTAGAGTTGCCAGGGGAGAGGAATCTCAATCTATCACAATCCTCTCAGTTTGATGCTGGTGTCAGTGATAGATGCCCAGAGCATGGAGAAGGGTCACAGGTCAGTAGAAGAGCACCTGAAGAGCAGCACAAAGGAATTCCAGCCTCTCCAGCCAGTAAGTCAGCTTCATTAGGGGCCCAGCTCAAATGTCTCTATGCTAATGCATGTAGCATGGGGAATAAACAAGAAGAGTTAGAGACGTACGCACACCTGCAGGGCTATGACCTCATTGGCATTACAGAGACATGGTGGGATGGCTCCCATGACTGGAGTGTTGGCATGGAAGGATACAGGCTCTTCAGAAAGGACATGCAGGGGAGATGAGGAGGGGGTGTCTCCCTCTACGTCAATGAGCAGCTGGAGTGCATGGAGCTCTGCCTGGAGATGGGTGAGGAGCTGACAGAGAGTTTATGGATCGGAACTGAAGTGAGGGCAGGGAAAGGTGACATTATAGTGGAGGTCTGCTACAGGCCACCTGGTTAGGAAGACCAAGCAGATGAGGCCCTCTATAGACAGATAGAAGCAGCCTCACATTCACAAGTCCTGGTCCTCATGGGGTACGTGAACCACCCTGGTATCTGTTGGAGGGACAGCACAACAGGGCACAGACAATTCAGGAGGTTCCTGGAATGCACTGATGATAACTTCCGTCTCCAAGTGATAGAGGAGCCAGCAAAGAGACATGCTGTACTGGACCTCATTCTCACCAACAAGGAGGGGCTGGTGGGGTATGTGAAGCTCAAGAGCAGCCTTGGCTGCAGTGGCCATGAAATGGTGGAGTTAAGGATCCTGAGGGCAGTGAGGAGGAAGCATGGCAAGCTCACTACCCTGGACTTCAGGAGAGCAGACTTTGGCCTCTTCAAGGATCTGCTTGGTAGAGTACCATGGGACAAAGCCATGTAGGGAAGAAGGGCCCAAGAAAGCTGCTTAATATTCAGGGATCACTTCCTCCAAGCTCAGGAGCAACGCAACCCAACAAAGAGGAAGTCTGGCAAAAACACTAGGATACCTGCATGGATGAACAAGGAGATCCTGGCTAAACTCTGTCAGAAAAGGAGGCCTACGGAAGGTGGAAGCAAGGACAGATAGCCTGGGAGGAATACAGAGACATCGTCTGAGCAGCCAGGGATCAGCTTAGGAAAGCCAAAGCCCTATTACAATTGAATTTGGCCAGGGGCGTCAAGGACAACAACAAAGGCTTCTGTAACTACATCAGTGATAAAAGGAAGACTAGGGAAATTGTGGATTCACTCCAGAATGAAACAGGAGACCTGGTTACCCAGGCTATGGAGAGGCTGAGGTACTTAATTACTTTTTTTGCCTCAGTCTTCATTGGCAAGAGCTCTAATCACATACCCCAAAAGTTTCTGTCAACACTTCGGTGTCCAAGTGGAGATCCCTGACAAGTCGTCTTCAGGAATCGGTGTAGGGACTGACACTGTTTAATGTTTTTGTCAGCGATACGAACAGTAGGATTGAATGCACTCTCATCAGATTTGCTGATGACACCAAGCTAAGTGGTGCAGTCAAGGGAGGTGATTCTCCCTCTCTACTCTGCTCTCATGAGATCCCACCTGGAGTCCTGTGTTCAGCTCCAGGGCCCCGAGCACAAGAAGGAAATGGATATATTTGAATGAGTCCATGGGAGGGCCACGAAGACGATTAAAGGGCTGGAGCACCTCTCCTGTGAAGACAGGCTGAAGGAATTGGGGTTGTTCAACCTGGAGAAGAGAAAGCTCCAGGGACACCTTATAGTGGCCTTCCAGTACCTAAAGGGGGCCTAAAAGGAAGATGAGGAGGGACTTTTTGTCAGCTAATGTAGTGACAGGACAAGGAGTAATGGCTTTAAACTAAAAGAAGGTAGATTTAGATTACATATTAGGGAGAAATTCTTTCCTATGAGGGTGGTGAGGCACTGGAACGGGTTGCCCAGAGAAGCTGTGGATGCCCCATCCCTGGAAGTGTTCAAGGCCAGGCTGGATGGGGCTTTGAGCAACCTGGTCTAGTGGAAGGTGTCCCTGCCCAGGTCCAGGGGGGTTCCAACCCAAACCATTCTATGATTCTGTACAGAGGAACCAGTATGTATACTGATGTCAGTGGTATGTTGTCAATGCAAATAGCAGTGGTAGCAACTAGCTCCACTAGTGACGTAAATGATGTGAATATTAATATGGAAAAAGACTAGGTGTTTATGACATCATGCCATTAAACTTGTCTGATGGTTTCTATTGAGGGTGACTGTTGTTCCACTGGTGATGACAACCACTGTCTGATTGCAGATTGCAGGCCTTATTGCAGACATTATTAAGGACACTTCTAATTTTAGGTTAAATTAAAAACATAGACTCTAAGACCCTACCACTCTGTTTTTTGTTTGTTTGTTTGTTTTTTCTTACAATCAGTGTACAGTCAGACTGCTACTCTTACTGTGTATCTTTCCAAAGAATTAAGGACAACACATGAAACAAACAAACAAACAAACAAACAAACAAAAAAAAACAAACAAAAAAACAGCGAGTGATAGGAGAAACCCAGAACACTGAGGGTATTTATGGAAAGGCACGACAGAATATTTTCTGTTTTCTGAACCTGTCTGGGGACTTGCAACAACCAGTCTTTTGCCTAGCATTGCTTCAAGGTCAGTATCTGCAGTAAACTTGTATGAAAAATTGTATACATGTCAGTATAAGCAGTGCAGCAAATACTGGCAAAAATGGGGGGATACAGCACATGGCTACATATGTTCACTCCTTGTTCTATTTCAGCATGCAGCACTAATCCTAGTGGCAGAATTTCCTAGGTTCATCCTCTCTGAATGCTTAAGAAGGACTTGTATCTGGAGAATGTATTCTACACTCAGTACTGACGCAAGAATAAGTTTGCGGTAGACTTCAAGATTGTAGGCATAGATACAGGCGTACTCATCAAGATAGGCATGAGCTTATT
Organism: Anser brachyrhynchus; assembly: GCF_964034855.1. Classification (NCBI taxonomy): domain Eukaryota; kingdom Metazoa; phylum Chordata; class Aves; order Anseriformes; family Anatidae; genus Anser; species Anser brachyrhynchus. The sequence goes on from NC_137694.1 coordinate 106,269,585, forward strand.
TATGTAACTGTAGTTCCGTTTGGTAACAACAGAATGGCAGGGACTTGTTTTAGCCTGCTAGAATTTAGGATAAGCCATTTTAAAAATGGCACTTTCATCAGCACAGTATTTCCATTGCCATAGTAGAAATATGAAGCAGACAGATTACAGCTGTGACACTCCTTAATGTCTGAAAGCTTCAATTTTTTTCGCATTGGCACAAAACAATATTTAGGTCATTCTGACCACACTTAATGGCCCACTTCTGCTAGCTGGAACAGTTGATATATTTGGCATCCATTTCAGTAGACAGTTGTGTCTTCAGCTATACATATTCCAGCCTGTGGTTGTGCCACAAATGATGGCCTTTTCCTTATGTTTCTAGGTCATACCTGGCTGTTTGAATGTTGTAGATTTGTAATTTACTCTGTCATACACCAGGGAACATAGAATAGAGAATTGCAGTCTTCAACTATGTTTTATTTTCTCACCTCTCCTTTTTTAGTTACTCTTTGAAAGCTGTCTCCTTTCTCCTATCTTCCTCAAACAAGCTCCTTTCAAGCTCCACCATCTTTTCATCATTTGTGAAAGTTTTATGTATTGCAAGCTGAAATACCAGTGATTATCATAAAGATTTGGTGGAAAAAAAGAATTATTTGTCCATGGCTTCTTCTTTTCCTTTAACTTCCTTTTTTACCTCACTTGTTATTTCTTCTTTAATTTCTACGTAAAAATGGGATTGTCCAGTTATCCTGTATCTAGTCTATCTCTAAAACCATCTCAAATAATCCACAATGCAAAGACCTTTGCAAATTTTTCCTATCATTCTTTGTCTTTATCAGTATTTGGAAGGTAAACAAACCTCAAACCTTTGCTTAAACTAAGTGTATGTCGCCACATGAAATTAAAGAGAGAGAAGATTGGTACTATCACCAGTACCAGAAGATTGGTATCACAACTAAAAAGAACGTTCAGTTAAAATTTTAACTATGTGGTGGCTACACAGAGATGCAGACTGAACTATACATGCTGCTGGAAATATTCACCTTTGATATCCAAGCCCTCATGTACAGGAAATGAACTTTTGTAGTTACTCTGGGAAGAAACCAGGGCAACTTTGTTGAGGGGCTTGAAACAGCTAGGCTAGTCTTAACCCAGGCCTAGCTTCAAATTGAAATTACTCGGTTAGGATTTACAGACTAAATCTTAATTAAAATCGTCTCAGCTTTTGTAAAGGATAATGCTATTAAGCGCTGAGGAACATAGTCTGAAAAAAAAGTAAGTAGTGATTTATTTTGGCTGATAAGAAACATGTATATATCAGATGAGGAATTCTATGTCTCAGGTCTCTGCATGTCCTTACCCAATTTACAGTACAAGAAACTGAAGAATTTTGCTCTCTTTATTTAGTCAACAAATTCCTTACTGCAGAGCAGCAGTAACTATAGTATGTAAGCAACAGAGATGTTTCTGCACTGATGGGATGGCAGATCTAGAATTAAGCTGTGAGAAGAACCCAAAGTTGTGTTGTGCAATCTGGTATTTAGTAGCAAAGAGCATTATTATTATTATTATTTAGCAAATTTACCAAGGAAAAGGTGTAACTTTCTTTAAAATATTTAACAAGACACAATCTTCTTTCTTGATTTATTGTACTTTTTTTTTTTTTTTCTACATGCAGGTGCACACAAAATAATAATAATAAAAAAACCAAACATTTTTTACCATCCCATTCTCTTCTTTCTTGCCTCCAAGAATATAACAATTTATTTTACAGGGTTTTCTGCTCTGTAACCAGACTGTATTACCAGATACTGGTGAATATCATAATAAAAATACAAGAGAGGAATGGATATGAAAAGAAAATAATTGTTGACAGTATGTAGTAGATTATGGAAATATGGGACTTTCAATTTTTCACCAGAGAAAAGTAAGAGTTTAATTTGGTAGCTTTACACTTTGTTGTGCTTATAGACAGACTCACACTGAAACTGGGATTTTTCAAAGAAAATTAAAGTCTTCCAAAAAATCTCCGTCTCAGTGAAAATATAAGCATAAAAGTATGGGATGTTTCTGTAGGGAGAGCCTGTATTTTTTTTTTTTAATTCATTCAGCTGAAAATATTACACTTAGATTTATAAAGGATCAGGAAATCCTAATTCAATACTTTAACTCCAAAAAATGCCTCTTTCAAAGATCAGTTCTAATTAAGTTTTTGAAATAACTTAGTTTTGATGTTCATCTTTTTCCAGAGGAATTTTCTGGTTTGTTTGTTTGTTTGTTTGTTTTGTTTTGTTTTTCATTTTCAATATAAATCATCCTGTAACAATTGCAATTATTACAAAATATAAACTAAAATATAATTAACTGAGCAGACATTATATCACTAGTATTATTCAATAGTGTTGAGAAAGAGTTTGAATGCAAATTTTTAATACTCCAGATCCTGCAAAGTTTTATGCAGGTAGTTAATTTTACAGTTCAGGATTTTTCTGTTGATTTCATGAACCTGTCTATGAAGTGCACTTCACTAAATGTTCATGTTCAAAAGAGAATGCTATACACCACATGCTGTCTTATCCTATTGCATTTATTAAATCTTAAATTTGTTTTTGGAGTACCACAAAAGGCTACAGAATTTCTAGTCCACAGCACTACTGCTGCAGAATGTTGATTAATATTCCGATGAAGGCTTGGCTACAGATGCAGTGAAATACAGGAATGTTGTCAACTGCATAGATGTTCTCTTTTACATGACTTTTTTTCATTTATTTATGTTACAAAACCCACGTAAGATTACAACAGTAGCCACAAGGGGAATTTGAATTTTCTATTATGCATTTTGTATTCTTGGCATATATTTTTATATCTTTTTCAATCACTTAATCTTCTTGTCCAATTTCCTACTTTATTTGGTTGTTCCATATTGCTAGAGGTGGGAGAAAATGCTTCCAACTTGATTTACAAAATGATAAGACTCAAGAACAGATATGGTACCTGTCATTCTTTTTATTTAATTTACTTTGAAATAATTAATTTTCAAGTTAACTGTGTTCCTTTAAATCAGAAAAAAAGCAGATCAATTAATTCCACCCAGAGTGTGGTGCCTTGAAGCCTACCTTGCTGGAGAGCAAAGGGGACCAAGAAAAATAGTTCTGTCAGTACAATTCAGCAAGAGGATAAATGGAAATGGAAGCCCCAGAGATGTTTTGTTGTCATTGGGCCAAACTATAAAGGAATATTCATTCACCCCAAATTAAGATTTATGTATCAGAGATGACATATATAAAGGGGGACTTCAATCATCCTGATATTTGTTGGATAAGCAACATTGCCAGGTACACAAGGTCCAGGAGGTTCCTGCAATGCACTGAAGGTAACTTTCTGATGCAGGTGGTGGAGGAGCCAATGAGGAGAAGTGTGCTGCTGGACCTTGTTCTTACTAACAATGAAGGACTGGTTGGGGACGTGAAGGTTGGAGACAGCCTGGAATGCAGAGATCATGAGATAGTGGAGGTCAGGATCTCGTGAAGAAGAAGCAAAGCAATTAGTAGGATTGCAAGCCAGGACTTCAGGGAGCCAAATTTGACCTCTTCAAAGAAGTCTACCTACTTGGAGGTATCCCATGGGCTAGAGTGCTGGAAGGTAAGGGTGCCAAAGAGAGTGGGTCAGCACTTAAACCACTTCTTCCAAGCTCAAGATTGGTACATCCCTAAGAGTAAGAAATCAGGGAAATGTGGCAAGGGGCCTGCATGAATGAGCAAGGTGCTCATAGATAAAGGCAGGAAGAAAGTCTATGAAATGATGGCCACTTGGGAGGAATACAGGAATACTGTCATGGCCTGCAGGGATGCAATGAGGAAGGCTAAGGCCCATTTGGAATTCAATCTGGCAAAGAAGGTCAAGGATAACAAGAAAGGCTTTTTAAAGTATGTCAACAGTAAAAGGAAGACTAAGGAAAAGGTGGGTCCACTACTGAATGAGGTGGGTGCCCTTGTAACAGGGGATACTGAGAAGGTGGAGCTACTGAATGTCTTCTTTGCTTAAGTGTTCACCGCTAAGACTGCCCCTCCAGAACTGCATCCTGGGCTGCATCAACAGAGGAGTGGCCAGCAGGTCGAGGGAGGGGATTGTACCCCCCTGTTCTGCCCTTGTGAGGCCCAACTTGGAGTGCTGCATCCAGATGTGGGGCCCCCAGCACCAGAAGGATGTGGATCTGTTAGAACGGGTCCAGAGGAAGGCCATGAATTTGATCAGAGGGCAGAAGCACCTCTTCTATGAAGGAAGGCTGAGAGAGCTGGGGATGTTCAGCCTGGTGAAGAGAGGGCTCTGGGGTGACCTCATTGCAGCTTCTCAATACATAAAGGGAGCTTATAAAAAAGATGGAGAGCAACTTTTTTGCTTGACCAGACAGTGACAGGACAAGGGGGAGTGGTTTTAAACTAAAAGAGGGAAGATTTAGATTCTATGTTACGAGGAAATTCTTCACTCAGAGAGGATGGTGAGGCACTGGAACAGGTTGCCCAGAGAAGTTGTGGATGCCCCATCCCTGGAGGTATTCAACACCGAGTTGGAAGAGGCCCTGGGCAACCTGACAGTAGGGGGTTGGAACTAGAGGGTCTTTAAGGGCCCTTAAAACCCAAGCCATTCTATGAGTCTATGATTCTATGAACCAACGATGCCCACCACTATGATGGTGAGCATACTATAGAGACCCTTATTAAGAATCAGGTTTCTATTGTGATTCAGCTCTATATTGCAAGTGTAATTTCTACTTGTATCGTCATTTAAGTACATGGCTGTATCATTCTCCTAAATGAAAACCCCATGTAACTTCATATAACTTCAGCTAAGTAAATCTGGTATTAAGCATGAAAACCTACACATGTAGAATATCTAAAAGCAACTAATTAGAGACTGTTGGACTCAGGCACTGTGTCAAATGCACTGAGGGGGGTCCAGGCCAGTGGAAGTTTCAGCTATCTGCTAGCTTACATCCCAGTTCTAGTAGAAGGACTGCAGACTAAAAGATGCTCGCTGTTTTCCCTGGGATTATCACAGGAGCAAAGGAGCCGCAGATTCACATCCATGATGCAGGCATCCCATAATCCCCCTGCACCTTGCACCCAGCTCCAGAAGATGTGGTTGCTGTGTGCCCTCACCTTCCTCTTCCCCTTTCTGTCTCAGAGGCCCAACATCTAGATCTAACATCAATTTCAACTGAGGCTGAACTTAATATGCTCTATCTTTCAATTTATCTAAGAGCACGCCTTTATGTCAACACTAAAATATTTTGTTTATCTGTATCTTAATGTGAGACGGTCACATTTTTTCTCTTAGTTATTTATTGCTGTATATTATGAGAAAAATTACTTGTAGGGAGCCTGGAGTAACTTAGGCTACCACTCTTCCAAGGATAAAGGAAGCAATGGCAATATCTCGCTACTAAGAAACAATTTAAAAGAAAAAAAAACACCTCAAATCATTATAAAAGTTATAATTCTATATAAACAGAGGATGCTGTAGGATTGGGATATTAACCTCAAAAATATGCTATCTACAGGAAATATCAACAAATAACAACAATATAAATACTTTGTTCTAACATACTGCTTTTCATTAATCTGTATCTAAGTGTTTCCTTAATTAGGTAGCATTATTAGTCTTAATGGATGAGAAAGCTGAGATATGAAAATGTGACACCACTTCCATATGTCACGGAACAGAGCAGCAGCAAGACTGGGAGCACACCCTAGGTCTCCAGAGCGCTAACCCTGCACTGGTTCCACTGGAAATGCTGTGATCCCCTTCTGCCATCTACAGTATATAGTCTAGCTTCCTCTCAGTCAAATTTATGTGCAGCATCACAGGAAACAACCTATTACACAAAGATCTCAACAGCATGTGTATGTTTACTTGCATACAGAAATGTAATGACATTTCTGACATTCACTCTGATGTATGGAGTGCAAGAGAAGTTAACACCTTGGGGAAATTACGTAACATCTTACAAATCAAACACTTTCCAAGGGAGTTAACAAATGAAACAGATGGAACATTGCATTAAGTAGACACAACATAGCGCTTAGCAGAGGTACTTCCACACTCCTCCTGCTTGCCTACCCATGGCACCTACACAACTCAGCAGAGAAATCCATCAGAAAGGGAAGGAGGAATTCTCAGGGGAAGGAAACTGTTCTTCACACACCTTTCCAAAAAGCCAGATTAGGGACAAGGGAGGTTTAGGGCGAGGGAAAGCCTCAGAACTGAATGGTCTAGAACTATTTCAAAGAGGTTTCTTAAACAGCTCAAACATCTAAATGAATTCAAAGGATAGTGAAAATAGAAAGTAAAAGGGGTGTCCAGACAGTAACTCATGGTCTTATTTATCCCTCACATGCATTGAATAATCTGCAGTTTGCCTCACTCTGAGATGGCCTACAGAAAAATTTTGTCTATGTTACATTCTAAGACTCACATGGTCAACAACTGTAAAGAAAATCAATTTGACTTTCCTACATCGGCTGCATCAGTGTGTTTGTTGGGCCCAGAGAGCATTCAAAGGATAATTTTATAGCTAAGGTGTTGGGTTGTTCCCACCAGACAGGCACTTTGGTCTCCCTTTTACCTTGCTCCAGCCAGAAGGCAAAGTGATATTAGTATTTCCCTAACAGCAGTAAGGCCACAAGGAGATCAAGGGTGCAGGTTTGTATAAAAACTGTGGTATGCTATTTACACCTGCCAGCCCTTAAAGTCAGCACTTGCAGCTAGCCTGCCTTTTGGTGATGTGGGAGAGCTGAGAGACACCAGACACTCAGTAGGGGACTCTGAATAAATCCTCACACATTTTAGGCGATCAGTAGCCCTGAGGCTACTTTTAGATGTTTGGCTCTAACCTCTCTGGGATTCAAATACAGTAAGATAGTCCTTAATCAGCAATATGATGTTCCACATATTTTTTATTAAATCAAATTCAGCTCTCTGTAAATTGCACATTTAACCTAGTTAACTTGTAATTGGAGATGTAACAAGTAGGATGTGTCCATTACCTTAGTGCTTTTTTTTATTTTATGATTACATCATTGTAACACATGAGTATCTCTGCTCAACTGGCACATCTTATCCCTACAATAGCACTGCTAGGAAAATGATAGGAAAATGTTCCTTCAAAAATGGAGAGTAGAAAGCACAGAGCTCTGGTTCATCTCATCTCTCCTAAAATCAGAGCCAAAGGCAGTCGTAAGTCTGGAGTGGAAGACATCTCCTGATTTGTACTCCATTGCCTTAGCCTTAATTCATCCTTCTCTTTCTAGTCCTATTTTTGAATTTGTTATAAAATTACTTTCTGTGGAAGTGATTTACGTCACTGTACAAAACAAGTAGGGGTCAAGTCTCCACAGCAAGAGGCTCTGAGTTATGTCAAGAACAACATGCCTGGGTGACATGCAGAAAGTAAGTTCCCACTGCTTTCCATGGGCAGCCACTGCATTTGCAGATTGACAATAGGCTTTTCTGTACTACAGCACTACAAACGAGATTTCCCAAAGAAGAGGCAGGCTGGGCCACTCAGAAAAGCTGTGGTGAGACCGTCATGCATGATGAAGGGGAAAAGGGCATAGTTTGGGGATAGGAGGCCGTCGGGACCTGCACTGTAATTCCCAGGTACCAGCAAAAGATGCTTGCATTCAGTTTGGTGTGCACCTGGCTATCTGCTAGACGCAAAAGTGCACTGTGGCTGAGAACTGGAGATGGCCAGTGTGTGCAGAGCATCCAGGCTTTTGCTCCAAAGCCCCAGTCCCTTGCTACGCCCCATCTCTGGCAGAACTGCTACTTTGGGTTTGTGTCAGTATTTTGGAATCTGCATCAAATCGCCAGAAATAATCTCCACTCTTACTTTGTTGATGTTTTAAAACCATTTTAGTGAGTAGGAGCAGCAGTTACAGCGGTGCAAGCCAGTTTACAAAGTAACAGCCATTTGTATTCCATGCAGACTAAAAAGCAATGGGAGCTCATGGGAAAAACGAGGCTATAATAGGTCAGGTGGCAGATTTAGAGTGCCCTGCGTGTGACCACGATGCAAGATTCACAACAGCACTTGCTGAGGGGGAAAATATTTCAGTGCAACGCTGAGGTGAGAGGAGGGGCTGGGAACCGTAGGGTGGTTGGCTGTAATCATGTCATAGCTTAATTCCCACGGAAGGCTAATATAAGGAGGCCAGGTAACTGAAGGTGTAAGTACTTGTTACTGAGAATGCTTTCAACCGGCCGGCTCAGCGGCGACCGAAGTTACTGTGGTTTAGCAGTTGCTTTGGCTCACTCCCCCCACACGGGCACCCAGACCCGCCACCATGACGGGCCCTGCGCATGCTCACAGGGCGCCGCGCCCGCGCAGCCATTCCCCCCCCCCCCCCTCCCAATACGAGGCGCTTGGCCCTGCCCGCCCGCCGTCGGCCGCGGGGGGTTGTGGGCTGAGCGGCAAGATGGCGGCGGCGGCGGCGCTGTGCCCTCGGTCGGCCCGCGGCCTGTGGCTGCCAAGGGCAGGTGAGTGTGGCCGGGCTGCCGGCACTCCTGCTCCCTGCCCGGCCCGGGGGGCGGCTGCCGGCTCCTTTCCCCGCCTGCTGGGGGTGTCTGAGCGCTGCGCCGCCGCCCTGCTCCTCCTGCGGCCCTCGCTTGAGGGAGCGGGGCGGCGTCGGGCAGCGCCTGGCGTTCGTGGCACAAACGGGGGGGGTTCGGCCCCCACCCCCCTTTTCGTCTTCTTGCAGGGGCTGCCAGCACCTCAGCAGGTGAAATGTTGATCTGAAAGCTAATAGTGTGGGTTCTTTTCATGTTCTGTTAGGTAACTCTGTGTCACCTAACGTGCGCAGGTGCCCGGGTTATATTTAACGCTTAGATGCGGGCCTTTGGCTCCGAAACGGAACCGATTTAGTGACATGGATTCGCCGTGTGCTCCTCTGTTGTGAAAAGTGGGAGGTGGCCATTCGGTGGGTGGTAGAGGTGCGGAAGGAGTTTAACATGCTTTTAATTGCAGCAGCGGGACTTCTCAAGAGAAATGTGGTTGTGGTTTACTGTTGATATTTATTTAATTCAAAACAGTACTCAAACTGCTTCAGATAAGGATTGTAAAAACAAGCTTCTAGTCCCAAATGGATTTTGCCTAGTGAAGAAGGTGGCATCCTGCCCATCTAGGGAAAGAACTGTTTGTCAAGTCTGGGTTACACATTAGCATAGGACAAAAAGCTTTAAGTAGTGCTGCTTAGTCTGGAAATATTAACGTGGGTTATGAAAGCTGTATGGGTCTCTTAAGTTATGTTGTTCTCAGTTACTAGGGGTTGCATTTTGGCAGGGCTGCACACCATACAGAAGGTTGTGAATCTTGTGTGAGGACCTCCCTAGTTTGCTTTGTTTGAGTCTCATGGATATCCTTAAAACTTTTTTTTGGTAATGTAGTAGTAACTGGGCATGTGGCCATAGATGGCGATACATTGTGATGGATCTTGAATAATTATGCAACAGGAAAAGGTGTACACTGCTAAAGAGCTTACAGCGTAAGGCAAGTACCATCAGGTGCGTGCATAGAAGTGGGAGAATACAAGACAATAAGGGGATATTATTTACAAATGTGACAGCGGTAGTATCACGAAGAGACTGTCATCAAGTGTTTTTGCAGAAATAACAGCAAAGAACCCATGGAAGTGTTGAAAGGCACATGCAGAAATTTTTCATATTATCTTTCTTTTTCTTTTTATTTAGGTAGAACTATTTAATAATATTACGTTTGAAAGGTACTAACAGTAGATTAGAATCCTGTTGGGTTTATATTTTATGTTTTAAGGACTGAAATGTTCCTAGTGAACCATAACAGAGAGAGTGTTGGTTAATTATGTAAATAGGATATTCTGTTTTTTTTTTTTTTCTCCTCAAACCTTTGGAAAGAGGAGTGTATGTGAACAGAGTATTAAGAAGGACAGTTGGTCATCAAGCTTTCTATTTTACCATCTCAGCATGCTATGCAGCTCTTTGGAATTAAAGGAATCTGGTTTTGAAGAACCCAATCATTTTTTCTATAGGTTTGCTTTTCCTAAAAGTAAGTATTTAAAAAAAAAAAAGGTTATTAGAACACAAGAAGAACGAAGGCAGCATATTTATCCAACTGTCTGCCCCAGTATTATCCTTTATACTTGCACTTGTACTGGGCTTAGCTGATCTCCACCTTCCAGCCACTTGTTACATTACATACAGGCTTTATTCTGTACAGAGTATTCAATACACACTCCTGTTTACATATACAGATTTACTTTGTTGTTGTTTAAAAGAAATTAAAAAAAAAAAAGCCCTCTCCCCAAGTATTTTTAAGCATAAAAATGTGGGTAAATTTTTAGGCTGAGAGTTCAGTTGTTGCTGTTATCATTGAAAAAAACAGAATAACTGCATAACATAACACTCTTAAAAATTAGTGACACAGTATTTTATACAGCTTTTCTTAATGTACCAAGGAACCTATATAGGCTGCATGTTTGTGTATTCTGTGCCAGATAACATAGTAATGACAGCTTGGTAATTTGTTTATGATATGCTGTATTGGAAATTCACTGAAATGACTGCCTTCACCTTCTCTGTACTTCTCCAGAAGTGAACACAGAGACTTTAGAGGGCAGTGTTGAATTAACTGTATGGTAGAAAAAGTAGAGAGTGAAGATAAGTGGAGAATATGGCAGTGATGAATTGGTATGTTTCTTAGAATTCAATCTGAGGTATCGCAAAGTTTAATATGAACCTACTGCATCACATTAAAAAACTTGAAATGCAGTAGCATATCTGTTACTTTGAGCCAGGTACCGTGCTGTTTAAGCGTTCCTGAGATTGGGCCTTTTTTGCATAGGAGAGTTGCTTTTGAAAAGTCATAAACTTGAAGTTTATGTAGGTAATACATTATTTTGTCCTGTTTCTATCGGCCAGTTGGAGTACAGTTTATAAGCACGTTAGATTAATTTGATAAGTCCAAATGAATGTTTCTGCTTTATTTAATTAAGCGTGTGTCAAACTGCCTTTCGGGACAAAGTTGTAGATGTGGCATCTTTATTTTTTTCCAGTTTGTACAGTATGAAGAGAGGAAGGATAGACAAACTTTTGGGAACAGGTCTTGCTGGATTTTTTGCAGGTCTTGAGCACTGAAGTCTTGCTGGATTTTCTGGTTGGAATGTTATCATCTGACCTAATAAAATATAATTCACCTGCAAGCATACCTCGTAGTTTTTATCTTCTTAACATTGTGGCTATGGCATCAGTGTCACTGTCTCAACTGGCAGTACCTAATATATCTGATTAAAATCAGCTCCTTCAGTGTACAAGTGGGATTTCTTAAAATTTCCTAATCATCTGATTCTGGTATCAATTACTAGTCTTCCTGTTTTCACTGTAGTTCTTTTTGCCTAGTTTTGTGTGGGGAAGATGAAACTTTTTTACCTATAAAATGCTTGTGGTCATGATTTATTAGAAGTTGGAAGGTCAGTTACTGTTTTTCTTCTGTTTTTTTTTTCCACTGACAGCTGCTACAGTCTGCTCTTGTTAACAGCAGGATGTCTGTGCTGTTCTTATACTCTACATTTCATCTGTTTCTTTCTTCTTATGAGCAGGGCCATGTAGTAGCACCACACACTTCCAATTTCAAAAATCTCTTGAGTAGATTCCTTGTTCCTTTTGCCTAACCTGTTTGAAGAGAATAAACATGTGCTCTCCAAACTTCCTCTTCGAGGTATCTTGTCAATTTATATCAATATTCTACAGATCTGCTGTTTTTGTGGTTTCAACTCTTTGTACCTCCTTGAGGAAAGGAACAGCTTTGAGTCAATATCCTGTGCATCATGGAGGTGGCTCTTTGCATCTCTTCATTTCCCCGCACTCTAGAGCTCTGTTACAGGAGGATTGCTGCCTCCTCCAACATTTGAGTCTGCTGTATTTAGACTGAGGTAAAAAGTCTGGTTTAAGCACATCTAGAATGAGCTTGATGTCTTTGTCTCACAGATCTCAGGTCTAGGAGTAGGTTGTGGATGTACTCGGAAGGGACCTGCCTGTAGCAAGTAGTTTTTATTTGCTTAACCTCTGTGTCTTACCTCATACAGCAAATACTAGTGCTAGCCAGTTAAGGTTTACTTGCTGTTTAGGAACCGATAGCCTTAGTCTGCTCCTTCTGTGTCTTAGTTTGGACTTCAATTTTTATCCACATCTCCCGCATGCTCCTTGTCCTCTGACCTATCCAGATGTCTCTGAAATATCCTGGCATGGAAAACCTTTCTAACAGAGGAGGAGGAAAAAAAACAACCCAAAACTAAAAAACTAAAGAAACTAAACAAAATAGGTCTGTAATGAGAAAAAGTATTTTTAACTGTGGTTTGACACTGATAAATTTTAGCTTGTATCACGTGCTCTCTCCCATTTTGTATTGCAGGCCCTGGGATTTCTGCCTTAGCTGCAGCTCCATCTGTGTTGCAGCAGCACCGCCATGTTCATCATGCAGTGATCCCTCATGGAAGAAGTGGACGATCCTCTGTTAGTGGCATTGTGGCCACTGTCTTTGGGGCTACAGGTTTCCTAGGACGCTATGTTGTCAATCGTTTAGGTAATGCTCTCCAGGAATACTAATTAAAAGTTTAAGTGCTTAACCAAGCTCTGTTTTTTCATTAGGTTACAGATTAATCTAGAAGTCTGTGGCATTTTGGATCTTAAAAATGCAGCAGCGCAAAAGTGTTTTGCATCATTTCTTCATAGTATTTGGTTTAGTAAAGTGCCAAGATGTAGCAATTAGTAAAAACAAATTTAATCTAGAAAATATAGAAGCATTTGAAGATTGTTATAATCATTAAGACCAGTCATTCTCATTCACATAATGTTTTTCCAGTCTGTAGAATACAGCTCTGAGAAGAGGTACAGCATGTATTTGATTCTTCTGATTTTGGCATTGTTAGCACATCATAGTAAATAGCTTGCAGAAGTTTGATTGGAGTTCTTTAGAGTTGTCCTTTTGATTTTGAGTTTTAGAAAATAACTCTTGTGCTTTGTTTTTCCTTCTCTCCATCCACCTTCTAAAAATGCAAATATCCTTAGATGTGACACATTTTTACGTATTGTACTGCATTTATAGTATGCACTGTGTTTTTTGTTTTCTGTCTTACTATTGTCTTACTATTACTTACTTACTTACTATTGTCTTACTATTTTCTGACTTATTAATTCACTCAAGTATTCAAGTATCTACCTGCTTAAGAATCGAAATGATGTTTTAAGTTCAATAACTTGTTTCTTTGCTACTTTCAGCTTTGCAGATAATATTTGAGATAGTTATGTGTCTGTGTTGTTCTTAAAGCTAGGGACAAAGGAAAAAATCTGTACGTTCAGAAGTTCATCTACTTAGGTATGTAGTAGTTTAAATGATTTTTTTTTTAAATGTTTAGGTCGCATTGGATCTCAAGTAATCATACCCTATCGCTGTGATCAGTATGACCTCATGTATCTGCGACCAATGGGTGACCTGGGACAACTTCTCTTCTTAGTAAGTCTTTTACTTTGGCTTCAGATCAAATATAATACCATTGCTATACAAGGAAGTCTGTTAATCATTCTCAAAGTCAGAACTCCTGCTATTGTTTAGCCTGTAAATGGAAATGATGTGAAAGAGCTTTCTTTGATTATGCCTTTTTACACATTATCTCATCTCTTTCCCATTTGATGCTCTGGTTACAGGAGTGGGACTGTAAGGACAAAGACTCTATCCGAAGAGCCGTGGAACACAGCAATGTGGTCATTAATCTTGTTGGAAAAGAATGGGAAACAAAGTAAATTTTTTTCCCCTATATGCATAGATTTGCAACAGGTATTGGATATTGCAGCCGCTTTTTACAGCACACGTACAATATGCAGTGACACGTTATTTTTGCCTTCTATACAAAAGGCAAAACTGAAATCCTGCATATAAACGTTCTTCCACTTTAAATGTTTAATGTTTTAAAACGTGGTTATGATCTGCTCTTGAGAAGTAAATTATTTCTGTAATTTTCTAGTGTACAGTTTTTGTTCTGTTTGAGAGTTAAATTTACTGCTTTTGTACACCTTACTGATGTTTGGTGGGTCCCTTTTCTGTATCTTGTGGAGGCTTTCCAGTTTCTGTGGACTCATTTACTTTGTTAAAGAAATGGGCTTTCATCCTGCCACTTTGTGGTAATGGTGGATTGTAGCCTACTATAATAAGCTAAGATCAAGGATTTTCTATTCTCTGGTAAATGTTAATGAACAGAAATAGCTATGGAAAGTCCCTATTATGTTTAATAACAATTCTTTGACAGTTTGGCACAGATGCTTTTAGCTACATAAGCATTTTTGGTAATAATTTTTTAAGTAGCTCCTTTTTGAAATCCGTTTTTAAAAAAATCTCACATACTTCAGGTTAAAAATGCACATAATAGCCTGTTTCTGTTTTGTTGGTGGTTCTTTTTTTTTTTTTTTGCATGTGTGCAATTTTCCAACTTTATTCAAAGCCTACTGCAGAACTGCCAGACACAAACTCATTAACTGTGTGGCTTGCCTTTTTACATAATCTTGCTGTCATGGCAGACAGAATCAAACGTAGATCTTGGTTTCACCTATACTTAAAAGCCTAATGCTTCTGTTGCACTATTTTTGGCTAATAGTCACTTGTTGGTGTAGTCCTAAGTTCTACAATTACTTTTCCTAAAATAGTGTGTCTCTTGGCAAGCACCTATTTCAGCTGTTTCTTGTCTGGTCAAGTATTATACATAACTTCTGGGAGACTCTTTGATATAGCATTCAAACTCTTAGAGGTGCTTTTTTTTTCTTTTTTTTCCTGATAGTCTCTTAGCTCCTTATCCTGCTCTCGGAGTCTATACATAGTTTAGTTGGGGAAAAACATCTAAACTAACTTAACTCTGTGCGTCTGACAAGGTTTTTGGTTCTTTTTCTGTCTTCTTCAGACTTTGGGGTATAGGTAAAAGCATACAAAAACAACCTGTCAAGACTAATACGTGTGGTTACTAAGCTATGAACGTGAAAGTTGAAACTCTTATTGCTGTTAGAACAGAAACAATTTCTTCATAATGTGTACATTATGAATATAATATGTACAGTTGGCCAAAGGACAATGTAATCTCCATTTATCATCCAGATGTGTTCTTTCTCCCTCAACATTTCTGGACTCATATAAAAAGTATGATTTGTGTAAGGGAGAGTTCCTTTTTTAGTGAAAGTAAGCGAAACAACAATAAATAGTTTCATTCTAGTTTAAAAAAACAATCAAAACCAAATAAAAGAATCTTGTTGCTCTGGTCGGTTTCAGCAGTGTCAAAAGCAGAGGAGTCTTAGTATACCCTAAAGACTTCATAGTGTTCCAAAATTTGCTACTGTGTTGCTCAGAAGTCCTTAGGTGTTTTTTATCTACTATGGTGATATCAATGGTGGTGCTGGAACCCTGTGATAAAATTCTGTGGCCTGTTAAACGTGAGGTCACACTAACCATTGTAATCATCCCAAAGTCTGTGAGAAACATAAGCAGGAAAAAAAGAAGATTAAGATTAGAAGTGGAGATTGGGGTGGGAAGGGAGGAGGGAGAAGTAAAGCCTGCCATTAAATACTTTTCTCCTTGCCTTGTATTAGTATACAGTATGATCTGTGTATACTATGTTGTTTGAAAACTCCATAGTTACAGGAGGGATGTTGGTCATTCTTGTGTGTTTCTAAAATCTATTTTTGTGAGTAGAACAGGAGTAATGGTTCCCAGGATCAGATTAGCTATTGAAGGGTCAAAAATAACTTCTTATTTTTAAGGCTTTCTTTAGACTCCAGTGGGATCTGAAGAACTGTGAGAGCAGATAAGGATAGAGGGAGAGGCACTTCGGAGAGGCATTCTGAGTAACAAAAATGTATGTTACTCAGAATCAAATACAAAAGATGGAGTGGGGTGCTTACAAGGACAATATGAAGACATGAGAAGCCAGTTCTCTTTCTTGCAGTCTTGGAATAATTGGAAGGAATTCTGGGATTGTTGCCAGGCTATAGTGTCAGTTCTGCTTGGAGACTGAGCTTCTGTATTGTTCTTGAGCAGATGCCAAACTAGATTACAGTTGAACCCCGCTAACTTAGGCCCCTTGAATGCTATGAAGTGAGTAGAGCATTTTTTTTTTCTTTCTGCACGCTTCTTCTTGAAGTCCCCTTACAGCTGCTATGGAATAGTTGTAACTCTTCTGTCAGTGTAAAATTTTCCATTTGCATAAGCACCCGTGAGTTCTTTGGTCTGTTTTTGTCCACTTTCCCAATGCCTAGCATCTGTCCTAACTTAGGCTACTCAGAATTTTTGTGTTCCTTTTTAATGTAATTGAGTGCACCAAATCAAGTCAGATTTTGAACAGGTGTTGTAAAAAGACAGTTTTGCTCAGATTTTGAAATGCAGCACTTTTTTTTCAAACAAAACACTTTTTTTCAAACAAAAAAAAATCCCCAAACCTGTTTTGTCTTGGGAAGGGTTTCTACTTGTCACAGATGAGTGGGCAAGAGAATTTTTCATACTGATTTGATCTTACCAGATGAAGAAGGCAGTATTATTGCTGTAATTGAAGCTCACTGTTGCATTTCACTTGTTCTTATTATGAAAAGAATATCTCACAAACTTAAACTTTCTAATGAGATAGATTTTTGATGATAGATGATGATGATGATGATAGATTTTTGAAATATATTCAAGTAATATGTAATGATTGCTATTGGTTGGTAGGCAACCACTATTGGTCACTCTTAAATTAAAATTTGTTTTTGGCTTGTTTTAGAAACTTCAGTTTTGAAGATGAATTTGTAAATATTCCCAAAAGTATTGCCCAGATAACTAGGGAAGCTGGTGTGGAAACACTTGTTCATATCTCTCACCTGAATGCTAGCATGAAGAGTCCTTCCAAATACCTAAGGAATAAGGTAAGTCTAGAATAATTTTGAATATATTTGCAGAAAGCCTACTTTTTGTCTCTTTTTTTTCCAACTGAGTCTGTTTGAAGTAAATCACTCTTCTATGGAATTTTGTCTTCATCTGAGGAATTTTTATGTTACTGTGCTTATTGGGGCTAGAAATCCTCCTAAGTTTTTCATGTACGTTGAAGGGAAGTAGATCTTGTATTCCTGAAAACTACTCCTTTCTTCTGTCCTTGGGTATCTCTGCATCTACAATTACAGTTGTTAGGAAGGAGTTTGGTGGTGGTTTGGGATCCGATATCATGCTTTACATCTAAGGCTGACCTAACAAATGCGAGTAAATAGATTATGCCAGAATGAATTCTGCAAAAACAAAAAATCAGAATTACAGACCCTTGTACAAGAACAGATAATTCTACTACTACAAAAAAAATCTGTTTCTGGTATCCTTTTGTTTTGTCCTGCCTACTGGACTCTGTTGTCTTGGTTATAATAGATTTTTTTTGTTAAACACAGTTAAAATTTGGTAGCTCTCAGAGTGTAATGAGTCTATAGGATATAGATAGGCCTTATTGTATTCACCAGTCCCATGTGGAAAACAGCTGCTTCTGAAGTTTTTTCACTGTACTTAAGCAATTCTTGGAGTGTTTTAATAATACAGTAGGGGTTATTTAAACATTGGTTTTTTTTTTGTTTTGTTTTCAATCTCTATTCTGACATAAGATAGAGAAGTACTTAGATTAGGTTTTTTTTTTTTTGAAATTCATCACTTTTAATGGGCATTCCTTCACTAATGAGACTGTTGTATCTCAAGTGGAATAAGTTATCTACGTTTTTATGGGACTTTTGGGACAGTCTTCGAGAACTTAACTTAGCATCTCAAAAATCAAATGGCTCAGATACAAATAATTTTGTACTGCTGCTGCTGAGTTCTTGAGTGCTATTGTCAGGATGCCCTAAGTTCTGAAAAGGTATTATCTTTTGGTCTATCTGGAATGGATCTAATTCATATAATCACTTTAATTGAATGACAGGCTGTTGGAGAGAAAGCAGTGAGGGAAGAATTTCCAGATGCTATAATTATGAAGCCCGCTGAGATGTTTGGGAGGGAGGACCGATTTCTCAATCATTATGCGAGTATGTATTCTTGAAATAATAAAACCATGTCCAGTATGTATACATATTTGTAGAGAACAGAGGGAAAATGCATTTTACTTTTGAGAAGTGGAGAGTTGATTTTTTTTATCAGAAATGTATTGTATTTTACTTTACTGAAGATGCGTAACAGAAGAATAATAATTTTTCGTCTTGTGGTGAAATGGTAGATCCTGAATTCTTCCTCAATCTAATTAGACTTCACTGATTTTATATGCTACTACTTTTTTTATTTAGATTGTTCTGACAATCTAGACAGCAGAGAGTAGAAGCTATTTCTGGCTTGCAAAGTTGAGGTATCCCTGAACCACTTTAGGTGAACAGCAAGTATAGCCTTCCCATGGTTGCTGATAAGAAAACTGAATGTGGGTGGTAATTATTTCCAATTTTTTTAATCAATTTTTTTTCAGAAGAGATCCACACTCAGTGTTGTGCAACATGTATTGGTTATTATTTGCCTGCTGAAAGGATTCACAGATTTTATTCTCAAGTTATGTTTGTTTCTCTCCATCAGACATGCGCTGGTTTGGTGGTGTGCCTCTTATTTCAATGGGCAAAAAAACAGCAAAGCAACCAGTATATGTAAGTTTTCCTAAAAGCAAGACAATCCCAAATCCTGTGTCTTTTTTTTATTTTCCTTTCTCCACATAAATCACTCTTGAAGAAGAGAGTGTGCATGCATTCATGTTTTCTGTTGACAATTATCTGTTATTATTGTTTCTCACAGGTGGTTGATGTAGCAAAGGCAATTATTAATGCAATTAAGGATCCTGATGCTAAAGGAAAAACATATGCATTGGCTGGGTAGGTTACTTTTCTGATTCTAATTATCTGAAGTACTTCTTTTTGGTGTCATTTTTTGGCATGCTGCACAGTACATTTAATTTCTCCGTCCATGCACACAGTTTGAGCTGCAATAAATTCCACCTCCTTTTTGGGAGGAAAAATGACTCAAGCTGTTGTTGTGAGTACTCTGAAAATCCTAGTGTGGGCCCCATTGCATTTAATGGTATGTATGTGCGCACAAAAAAAATAACCCAGTCTTTTTAAAATACACCAGACAAAACAGCTTTAGAGAAAATGCTGCTAAAACTACGTGGAAATCACCTTGAATAAGAATGGATAAAGTCAGTGGATCCCTTGGAATATTTATTTACAAAAGCTCCAAGTCAGAATAGGTCATTAGCAATAAGGAAAGATGACCTGCTAAATGCCAAGGTAATGAATGGGTCCATGTTTCAGTATGTGGCACTGAAATCAGTTACACGGTTATTCCTGAAAATGTACTGGATTTTGCAGAAGGCATATCTGAGACTTTATTGTTCTTTCCATATTCATTTTGTGATGCTGTTACAAGAATAACAAGCTGTCACTGTAGAGCAGAGATTATTACTGGTTTATCTTTCACTCTTTTGATGTAACTGAGCTATTGAGGAAGATGCTGTTCTAGTAGCCAGGTTAGGTGTGCAGTATGCTGATGTTCTTGAAAAGGCAGCAGCTTTTTTTTTTTTTAATCAGGCTGAAGAACTTCTGTTTAAAAACTAGCAAAATAATTTTTAGCTTCACCCCTATCTCAGCAGAAGTAACTATTCCAATGGCAGGAGAAACTGAGAACTGCATACTAAATAGAACAATATTTGCAACCAAATGCAAGGGCAGTTGGCTAAACTTTGTATTGTTGCAGTTTCAAAGTCTCATTTTTTGGCAATTTGGAGAAGGCCAGGAGTTCAACACCTAGGTTTCAGAGGCAGGAATTCAAGCGAGGATGCCAGGCTATTGCTGCAAGGAATACAGAGTTTCAGGCACCTAACAATGACTGAAAAGCTTTTGAATAAGTGATAGTCTAAACCGAAGACTCAAGTCAGTGTTGGAAAACCAAAGGAACTCTGCAACATAACCCTTGACTAAAGCTGTGTGAAGCACTTTTTCTTCCTTTTTTTTTTTTTAAAGGGAGTTAACAGTTTGAGTATAAAATATTAATTTTTTAAAAGAATGCTTTTCCCTCTCCTACTCTATGGTGGAATAGAGTTTCAACTATGGCACCTGGTGGTAGCATTGCTGCTCCTGAGCAATTGAAGATTTTGTATGTTTTTTCTCTGTTCCATTCTCCTCTGATGTCTTTGGTTTTGCTCCATCCGTTCATTCAATCTGTCTTGGATGCTAAAAGCTTGCTGTCTGCTGGTTTTGTGGTTGGTGTAATGACACTTGTATGTAACTTTTTTCTTGGTAAAGTTGCATTGTTAGTGTTTGGTAATTTATAAAGGAACAAAAGTATTGGTCTTTGTTCTCACATCTTATTATATAGAGCTACCTTACATATATCTGTGGATTTTAACTATCAAGATTGAAGTAAATTTGGCTTATTTTACTAGCTTTGGATAGGTATTAGGATGTTTAAGTATAAAGGCAAAAAACTTGGCGTCTGGTACTCCTTCTGTGTAACTTCATAAATCCAGATCTTTATCAGGCTATATAATTTAGCCACCTGCATGAAGTCAACAAGGAGTTTGGAGTGTTGAATTCATTTGAATTCTCCCAAATATGCTGACCTACCTTTAAAGTATACCCATTAGATTGTTTTGCCCTAATTTGCCTTTAGAAAATATATTAGTAGTAATTTAGCATTTTTCTCTTTTCTAACATCTAACAACAAATTTTGTTTGCTTATTTGCATTTCTGTTCTCTCCAAAGAACATTGCAGGCTATTGAGCCTGAGCTATTGAAGGCTCAGTTTCCATTCCTACAACCTCAAACATTGATATCTTTGAGATATTTGGTTTATCAAAGTGAAATTGATGTTTTTTGTATCATAGCCAAGGGTTTCTGGAGTTTTATGTAGTCTTACTCTAGTTATTACTTACTCTTCATTTATGTGGGATTTTAGATTCCAGCAGTAATTCATTGTCAGATGAAAAGCTACAGTCTTATTTTTAGGATGATTCTACCTATGAAGGAGTCAGTCTTAAGATAGTTGTCATTTCACTGAGGTCTCTGCCTTATCTGAAAAATACAACAAAACGTTAGGAGACTCACACTTTGGTTTGTTCATTGTTTCTTTGAATCATGATCTGCAGCATAGAATTTTGAAGGCTGAAACACAAAATGACACATCAGAGCTTAGTAGTGTGCTCTAGTGTGTAGTCACGAAGATTTTTCAAAATGTTTTAGAATACCAGAAAGTTGCCGTGAAAGCCAAGGTAGATAATTGTTTCAGTCCAAGACATCTAGAAAAATGGAGTATTTAAATGCCAAGGTGAAGTCTGAACAAGAAAAGAATAGGAACTCCCAGTGGTATGTTTCTCTTAAACGACTGCAGGTGTACAAGAGCCTGACTGCTTCCATCCCTCCGTTTTGAGAGGGTGAATGCATTCTTTTGGGGAATTTACCCTGGTTTCTTCCTCTTGCTCTTGAAGAGAACAGCATGTTCTTAGTCTCTCAAAGGCAAGTGAATTAGTTTCCTTGCAACCATTTGCTACCGAAGAAACCTTTATTAATTTTAGTGTTTGCTTTCTAGCTTTTTGGCTTTCTTGTATTACAAAGTGTTACCTGGGCTTCTACAGATTCAGTCCTATCCCAGTACTTAGTGTATTGTATACAGAATTTGAGTCTTTGGAGGAGGCGCATTAAGAGTGTGATTTAGAAGCACACAGAATACATTTTATTCAGTATGATTGTGGTGGGCTAGCCTAGTCCTGCAACCAGATACCCATACACCTGGCCACTTACTCTTCCTCCTGCTCAACAGGACAAGGGGAGAAAATAAAATGAAAAACCTTGTGGGTTGAGATAAAGACAGGGAGACAGCTTACCCAGTTACTGTCATAAGCGAGATTTTACTTGGGGAAAATTAATTTATTGCCAATTAAAATAGATTTTGGCATTGTGAAATAAAGACAAAACAAACAAAAGAAACCACCTCACCTCTCCCCATCTACCCTTTTCCCTGGCTCAGCTTCACTCGTGACTCTTCTATTGCACCTCCCTGAGTGGTGCAGAGGGTTGAGGAATGTCATATGGGGTCAGTCCGTAGCAGCTCCTTTGTGCCATTCCTTCATCTTCATATTTTTCTCCTCCTTCATGATGGTGTTCCCCGTGGGCTGTAGAAGAATCTCTGCTCCAGTGCTTAGAGCCGCCACCACCTCTGACATTGGCGTTCTCTCTGCTGTTTCAGACACACTTCTTCCCTTCACTGCTCAAACTTGTGTTTGTGCTTGGGACTGCCCTTACCCAGATGCAGGACTTTGTTCCTTGTTGAATCTCTTGAGGTTCACACAGGCCCATCTCTCAAGTCTGTCAAGGTCCCTCTTTAATATGTTTTCACAGAGGCACCGCCAGCTTGGCTGATGGGCTTATCTGTGACTGACAGTGGGTCTGTTGGTCAGAGATGAGTGTCTGGGCATGGGGCAACGCCTGAACTCTTTCCACAGAGGCCACTTCAGCATCCCCCCTGCTGCCAACACCTTGGTAGGGACACCCAAAACTATGATAAAACAATTTTGTAATTCGTGAAGTGTACTGTTATCATCGCTAACATCTGATTATATGTTTTTCTAAATTAATCTGCTTATTTCAAACAGTATAGAATTTTAATAACAAAATTTTTTTCACTTCTTGTGAGGTAACTTGACAAACCTGACAAATAATTTACGCTGAAGAATATAGGCCCTTGGTAGGCTTGGTGTGTGTGTCTTTCTAATTTTTCTCTTACTGCAAATGTTTAAGTACACCTAATTTAACTATAATGTTTATTGCTTTTTCTTTCAGACCTAATCGCTACCTTCTTCATGACCTCGTAGAATATGCATATGCAGTTTCCTTTCGAACCTTTTTTCCATATCCACTTCCACGTCCTTTGTATCAGTAAGTGGAACCCTTCCTTCACTAGGAAGTTTTCAAGCAGCATAGAAGTGTAAATAACTGTTGCATTGGTCATTTACTATTAGTACTGTTAATTGCTATTTAATGTTGTAGGATTGTAGAAACTGGCTTTCCCCAAGTACACATCTGTTAATTTTGAGTCTTCTGCTCAGGCACAGGCCTGCCCTTGATAAGCTACTGAATAAAAAGTGGAGTTGTAGTAAACTTAACTATTTATTCCAGAGTTATTGAATGGCCTTGCTTTTTCTGAGCCAAGAATTAGTAAAAGGTCCAAAGTGGAGACACTCAGTAGCAAATTGAACGAACTTTTAGTAGTACCACAGGGAAAAACTGTGTATGCTGCTGACCATAGGCCCTGACAGATGTTTTGTGCAGCAGCTACTGTCAGCTGTCCTTCCAGTCTGTTGAGCACTGCCACACTGGAAATAGAATTGAGATGTGGGTATCTATGGGTATTGACTTGACTTTCTAGTTCAGCCCTGGGTATTCATTTCAACTAGTGATGGAGGTAAGTTTCTGTTGGGTTGTTGGCCTGGGAATTTAAGCAGTGCATTTGAGCACGTGTTTGGTTTTTTTTTTTTTTGGCAATATGAGGAAAGTAACATCTTTCAGAAGATAGTAATAAATAGGAAAATAGTTTAAAAAAAAAAAAAAGCTGTAGCATCACTTCAGTTGACTACAGTGGATGAGTTGTAAAGGTTCTGCTTGCATGCACTGAACAACCTGTGTAGCTGTATGTTTTGTCCCTTTAGAGCGCTCAGGAGAGAAGCTGATCTACAGAATCAATCTACTAATGAACTACTAGGTTCACGTAGCAGATGATGAATAATTCTAGAACAACATCTTCAACTGTTGCATCTATTTCTGAATTGTCTGTAGAGTCCTCTAGTTAACGTGGCTTAGATGACATAGAGAAGCTTGTTAAAAAGTAACTGCATGGGTGTGTATTATTCTTATTAGCTCATATTAGCTGCAGTCCATGTTATATATTTTTCTTTATGGGCTAAACTAAGTGGTATTTCATGTTTTTGAGAAAAGAGCATGTCTGTAAGGCAGATAAGCCTAGTTCTGTTTGTGTAGTAACTTTATACTGTCCTAGTCTGCCACCTGAGCGTTTCAGTAAGAGGTTCTACCTTGGAATACAGTTGGTCCTGAATCACCGAGCAAGAACTGTAGTATTATTTTCTTCTCTGCCAGATTCATTTGTTTTCAAGGGAAATTTGATTTCTGGAAATTGTAAATACACTAATACTCATCCTTTTTATAGATGTAGATTGTTCCAGATTCCATCATCTTGTTTATATGGCTGTTAAATCATTTAGTTGTCAGCAAGCTTGTTTTCCCATGGAGGCATTGAATCAAACTTTGTGACTAGTTGGATTACTGCCTAAGCTATTAGGGAAAAGAGTTTGGAGGAAAGGCAGGGGAAGGACCGAACCCTCTGGTGTGTAGCGAATTGGATGTGTTTACTTTCTCTACCTACTAACAACACTCAGTTTTACTTCTAGATATCTACTCTTTCATCCCTTTATGAAGTAGAAAAGTAGGAGGTTGAATAATTCAGTAGCAAACAGTTAAAGTTAACAGAAACACAGCTAAGAAATTGTTTGCTGGCATGTTCATTGCATTAATGATTTTGTAGCTTTGCACAAGCAGCACACACTATAAAGTGTGTAATATCCTTCCTAGTTCTTGGGTTTTTTTTTCCTTTGTATCTGCATAATGACTATAATTTTGCAACACTTTCTGATTACAGTTTAGTTGCAAGATTCTTTGAGATCAGTCCATTTGAACCATGGTTAACGCGAGACAAAGTAGACCGGGTAAGTGAAGGAGAACTTTCAAATTTTTCTTGGGGAAGGTTTGTGTTTGTAACTTCCACTTGTAGTTCTACAAGGAGCACTCCTTTCGTTTCAAGGAGTGCTGAAGTGTGTGTACATCATGTGGTACAGTATTTCAGTCAGTTCACTAGCTAGAGTTTGATTATGAAGAATTAACTTCAGACTTTGAACAGTGTACAACAATTTAACACTTGTCTTACAAAGGCTAAGTAAGAGATATAGAGAGACTAACTGGATTTTTTTAAAGGTATCATTAGGATGTAGTTTTTCTGCTAATATTGGTGGAGGAAGAATAGTTAACATTTTTCTTTAACTAGGTTTAAGAAAGTGGTCGAAACAATTGGCAAAGGGTTATATAATTAGTAGTAGTAACATGGTAATGTGGTGACAGGTGAATGCCCAACATTCATATGTGTTAAGTGATCAGGGCTGCATGCATTACCTCCCCTCTTCTTTGCCCAGCAAACACTATTAAAAATTAGGTAACTAGTGAATTTATGTTCCTATAACTGCATTAAAATCACTTATACCACCCAGACAGTGTCATTTTTTAAAAACTCAAGTTGAACTACATTGAATACAGACAAAATTCTTGCTTAATATTTGAATGCATTTCTAGTGGAGGTGTTGAAACTTTGTGTTCATTCTTAAGTTCTCAGAGTATTAAAATTCCTAATTCTCAGAGTATGTGAATGGAGGTTGGACAAAAAGCTTGACAATAGCCTATTATGACCTGATAGTACACTGTCTCTAAAATTCTGGGACGATCAAGAATCTGGGAGACCTAGGTCTTATCCTTAGAGCTGCTTATTGAATAGCTGTCAGGAATTAACTTTCCTGTTTGCATTTCTCCATCTGTAAAATAAACAGTAATTTTCTATTCCTGATGGAAATTAATTGTGAAAAAACGTGGATAGTATATATAATAGAGGAATTAAGTTTATTCATGGTATAGATAAAAGCTTTTTTCCGCTTTCCAAACCACTAACACATTCCCGATGTTAGAGGGAGTTGGCACTGTAGTTCTATTGACCATATTGACCCAGGAGGTGGACATGCTACCTCATGAAAACTTTAATTCTAGCTGCCTTCATAGTTCATAGTTAGATTTTTGTGAAATAAGCCTGTACCAGTTGACTAAAAATACTGCAATTCAGCTGTAGTATGGGTAGTATAAAAGTTTCTCTGTCTCCTGTGTCTGATTGTTCCCCTCTTTTCCAGCTTTTCATCTGTAAGCAATCTGTACACAAAATTAGATGATTGACTTAGACCTTTTAAGAAATAGCACTGTAAGAGAAATCCCCCTTTTCTAAGGTACAGGTCGTTTGTGTTGAAAGTAAGTTAATAGAATTAAATAATTGTCCTATATAGGACCCTGTTGTAACCATAAGCAGAGAAAAGCAGATACTAAAGACAATAATTCAACATGCGTTTTCTTGACAAAGCAGGATGTATACTTGCAGTTCAAATATACCTCTACATACAAGTTTGGCCTAATTTCATGGTTTCAATTGAGTAATCTTACTGGTATGCAGACGTGATGGAAAGAGAATGAAAAATCTTTCTGCATATCTCAGTTATTTATTCCTGTATCTAAATCTGAAGTCTGAAGGATTTTTTTTTTTTTGCCAGCAGTGCAGAGGATCTGTATCTCCTAGCTAAGTACAATGGGTCCTTAATACATTGTATAATTAGGCCATAGTTTTGTAGGGCCATGTTGAGTCTTTTCATCCCCCCGAGAGAAAAATTGTGCCAAAATTACAGTTGGTGTGCAGGGACTGACACATAGGTGGCTGAGTCCATGTTTCTTTAAATAGTTCTTCAGATCTACTACAAGATGTGGGAATGTATTGTAATGAAGTCTTCTTTCGTAGGGGAAATAGCCTTTTATCAACAGCCTCAAAACTGCAGTTGAATCTCTGAAGAGCTGTCGTGTAGAAAATTGTTTTGAGACATATTAAAATGTTTCTAGTACTAGAGATTTATGCTAGTATGTGTTTAGGAAAGAAAAAAGGTAACCTCAGGCGTGAATACACAATACTTCTCTTTTGCATGTTAAAAATTACACTGGGTGTTAATGCTGTTCATTCTGTTAATTCCCCCTCTTTTTTTTTTCCCCCTTTTCATTTCTTCTTGAAGTTTCACATAACAGACATGAAGTTTCCTGACCTTCCTGGTTTGGAAGACCTGGGTATTCAACCAACACCTCTAGAACAAAAAGCAATTGAAGTTCTGCGCCGTCACCGCAGATACCGCTGGTTGGATGCTGAGCTGGAGGAGGCAAAACCAGCAAAGACGTACAACATGTAAACAGTTGCTTAGGTGGTTGCTTAACACTTCCTAAACTGTCTTTGTATGACCTAATTTGTTTGAAGAACTGTGTACATACCGAGTAAAATATGTTAATCATAAGCTGTATTTTGCCAGTGTTTTCTTTTTAATTATGGAAGACTGTAACAATTCTTCTCTTTAAAAGGTCATGATAGCAAATTTGTGTATTGTTCCTTAGTTGGTGAGCATTGAAGTATTTTAGCTGGTATAAGTTGAAATTGGTGGGGAAATTGAGTGGGATTGAAAACGGGGATAAAACAAGTGACAGAGCACCTTGTATTTTCACCTCAAAGCTTGCTTCCTACTATTTGACTTTGTTGGATGTGACAATAGGAGAGAAGGAACTGGGACAAATAATCACGGTGTCAAAGGTAGAAGCCTAATGGTGGAGGAGAAATTTGAAGTGGAGATTGGGACTGAATAGGTTACAAAAAAGAAGAGCAGGAAGAAGAATGGACAAATTGAAAAGAACAAAAAGGTCAAGGTTAGGAAAAGCATTAAAAATGTCTCTTAACTCATGATGATTGCTGGACCCAAAGATCAGAATCTTGGTGTTTGTGTTGTTGCTGAAGTACTGTGAAACTCCTGGACAAAGTGCTTCTTTAATTTCAACAGCTGCTGCATTTTGCTCTTCCACAGAAACCTGCTGCTAATGTTTACTTTGTTAGGAAGAGTTAGATTCTTGTAATAATAAGACTTACTGATTCTGCCTGCCATGTGTTTGATTTGGCTCTCATGCATAGTTTACTTTTCTCTTGATAACGTAAATTCATTCACTTGAAAATAAACCTGCCAATTCAAACATTCAAAAGATAGACAAACTGGAAGTGCATATTGTTAATAATTTGATCCTTATATTATTTTTACTTATTGAGTAAATCCTTTTTTTTCCGTAAGACCCTAGCTTTAAATAAATAGCCTTGTTTGTGCTCATTTAATATGTATGGCTTATGCTTGATTTGTGCATGTTACTCACATCCTGCTGGGAAAACTAGTATTTCAAAACTGTTTCACGGGAGCCATGTAGAGTACAGACAGAGATATGCAATTATCATGATAGTCTTGCACAGATAATGAGCAGTTTCCATTTTCAGATGGCAAACAGGCATAAAAAGTTCTCAAAGGTACTGCTGTAATGATAGATGCCAGTTCTGAGAATGGGGGGAAAAAAAACAACATTACAGTAAGCATTTTAAGTACAGCTTTTCCAGTGGCTTCAGTTGCACCAAAGACCACTCCTACAGGATCTTAATTCAGATACACATTAAATAGAGAACGTGCACCTGATCCATGAAAAGTTTGCTTTAAGCAGCCTATTCCACATCAGGTAAGAATACCAGAGAAGAGGAGCATCATAGTAGTGCTCAGCTGTTGCTGCTGCAAGTTTCCATAGGACACGCGGTTCCTGAATCTATTAGCAACAACAAATAAAAACTGAAAAAAAAACCCACGGTAATACAGATCAGAACACAATGTGGAAGAGGAACAAATTAAGCTAGTGTATGAAGCCTGAATTCTGACATTTTTCATTTCTGAGAGTCTGATACTGCAGCCTCAGTCACTATTATTTTCTTTCATTTACAAAGAAAAACTAGATAGGAGCTTCCAGTAGTTCGCAGTTGTTGACTTCAGTTAGCTATGTATCTCTTTTGTTGTGAATGAATGCCAGTAGGTGGCATCATACCTATGGTCTCAAGCTGTGTGAGTAAGGCACACCTGTAAATTTAATTGGATTAATCTCTTCCATGCTTTGCATTATGCAGTGTGTCTTCCGTTACTTCCACTCTTTCAATGATTTTTAATATGGTCAATTTTTTCGCAGTCTCTGTATAGCTTTTTGGCTGTCACTTGAGTTTAGAGTAATGTTTATTGCCAAGGAATATAGTGCAGCACCATTGAAGTACCCTTTAAAGACAGGGAATCATTAGCATTTGCTGCTTCTTCTGTTTTTGCTAGAATATGACTAGTGCCCTTGATGGGGATCTGAAAGTGGGGCTCTGTTCTAAGCTGTGCCCTTGCTTTGATATACGAGCACTGGGGGTTAGAAAATCTCATTTCTTTTTATGGTGTTTCTTTGATTGGCTAAGTCTTTGAAGAATTTTTTTTTCTTTGTGGTGAACCTATGTGAGAAAGCGGTGATTGCAGAATAAACATAAAAGTATTGTTTTTTTTCCCTAGTCTTCCTCAGAATAGGTCGTATCCTACATAATACTTAGGTGGTAGGTAGCTTTCATTGATTTCAATTGAAGTTGAATAAGAAGATTCCTGTGAAAAATGGAGGAGGCACATCTTAGGTTCTTTTGGTACTAAATCTCATGTAGGCAAACAATGGACTAATCCCACTCTGAATTTCCTGTCTGTTTTAGCTGCGTATCCTGTGGTAGAACGGCTGATGACATGAACAGATCTATTTCTGTGTTGGGTCAGACAGTGGTCTGCCTAACTCAGTATTTTGTCACTGTTAGTAGCAGATACATAGAGCAACATATTAGAACAGAACAATGAGAGTGATACTTACTTTGGTACTCTCCCATCTTCTAGTAATCTGTAGTTTGGAAGTTTACCTGAGGTAGACCTCAATGCACCGGCACTCCATTATTATTTTCTAATTATTTTCTAAATCTTAAGAAAACTTGTATCACCTATAAAACCTTATGGCTCTGCAAGTTCAAGGGCATTCAGCAGGAGGAAACATTTCCTTGTTTTTGGTTGTTTTGGTTGTTCCTCATTTTGGTTGTCTCATTTGATTTGATTGAGTTTTGTGATCCCTTTCTCTTACATTCTCATGCTTAAGGAAATACTGTTTCCCTACTAAGTTTCCCTTTAACTGCTGAGAATTTATAAACTTTTGTAGTCTTTTCTTTCTTTGCCACTTTTGATTGAAGTTCTGTTATTGGTCTGTAGCAGCTGCTGAGTACCTTTTTTGCCTTTTGCAGTCTCTCGTCCTGTTGTATCCTTTGTCCATTTGGTGGTGGGTAAGAGTAACTGCATATATAGCAATCAAGGGTTGGGCTTATCCTGGCTTTACAGAGTCCTTCAGTGGTGCTTGCCCGTTTAGTTTTGTATTCCTTTTTTTCTAATAATTCCAAACATTTTATTTTTTTTGACGGCTATTGAATAATGATTAGATGGTTTCATGGTATGACCATCACATAAAGCCATGCTAAAATAAGATTCAATTTCATCTGTGGTTTTTATCCCTGCTCATTTATCAGTGAGAAGGTCTTACGTCGTATTCTACCTCTAGTGCCTCACCACCTGCAATAATTTTTTTCTGTTAATCTTCAGTTTGCAGTTGCTGGAGGTTCCTTAAGTACGTAGAATCTAGAGGCACGGGTTTAACGCCGTTGAGGGGAGCTTTTCGAAGCACTGTGTTGTTTTCCACCCTGTCCACAAGAGGTCACTGGTGGAGCAGAAAGCGGCAACGGTCTTCAAAAGCATGCGGCTTGCCTCTATTTGCAGCTGGTTCTTGCTCAGGCTTTTTCATTTCCGACCTCTGCTCTGGACCGAAGAGCTTTTCCTTTCACTGGGGCCACAGGGCTGGATGCGGTAGTTCTAGTGGGGGCCTTATGAGGGTAGAGGGGGAGAATCATGACCTTCAACCTGCTGGCAACACTTCTGTTTATGCAGCCCGAGGTATGATTTGCCTTCTGAACTGCGAGTGCACACTGTTGGCTCGTGTCCAAATCTCCACCAGCCGGTATCCCACTGTTCCTGGCACGGCTACTCTCAATCAAATTAGTGCACGGTCTGTACCAGTACTGGGGATTGCTCAAACACAGATGCAGGACTTTGCACTTGTCCTTGTATTTCATGAGGTTCACCTGGGCCCATTTTTCTAGCCTGTAAGGATTTGGACTTTAGATTTCTTCAGAGACTGTGTATCCTAAGCAATAAAGATTCTGGTTTGGACTTGCTGCTAATTGCATGTGTATTTATGCTGAAAATGTGGTAACTCTTAAATTACTGTGTAGTGCCCAAGTTGGAACAGGTGACTTGTATAGAATTAAATGTTCCTGTCTGCTTCTTTTCTCTCCCTCTCTCTCTCTTTCTCCCTCTCTCTCTCTTTCTCCCTCTCCCTCTCTTTCTCCCTCTCTCTCTCTCTTTCTCTTTCCATTGACTCACTTGGAAAACCTTAAAACTTTCTTCTTAGAAGACAGATGGTTAACAACTGGGAAGAGCAATCCCATTGGCAATAATTATTCTGCAGTTACCTCTACCTACATGCTGTTTTCTCTTCTTCCGTTCTGTCTCCCTAAGTGATGTGTAGTCCAGCAAAGGTACTAGAAGAGATGGAAATAGGAGATCAAAGAACTGCTATATTTAAAATAATTCAAAGTTCTGTGTGTACAAGTAATTTGTGGCAATGTTATTGCAGCCTTTCTGAGGTATGGAGGCAGAAGGCACTTTCTTTCCTGAAAGAGCTTACAAGATTGGTAACATTGAAGTTTTTATAATAAAGAAATTAGACCTTTTGGAGAAAGTTCTGAATGAAGCTAGTGCTCTCTTCTTGTGTGCCTTTTTTTTTTTTTCTTTCTTAGGCCTGTTTTGACACAAATCTCTATTTTGGCTTTTATATAAATCAACAACCATAAATCACAGCTGATCTTCTAAGACTGCAGAGAGTGTTCTAATGTGAAGGGGCAAAGCCTGTTTGATTTTTGGTGAAAACTAGAAAGTGGAAATTAAGTCTTTCTCATTGTCACTAGGGAATCTCATTTAAATTCCAGGGATTTTGCTGCTGGAATTCTGAGTTGGAGCAGGGCATAGAGCTCAGCTGAGTGTCCATTTGAGGAGAACACATAGCAATACATGTTTGTTGGTTTACCCCTTGTGCTGCCAGTGCCTTGATTAGAATTTAGTCAGCTGGTAGTCAGTGCTACTGCTTTGCAAATGCTTTCGTAGGTTTCCCACCTCCACTGTAACTTTCTTGGCCAGTAGTTATCTTTGGGGCCAATAAGACTGATTGAAATGACATTAAATACTTTCCTTCAAAGTTTTCTGATTTGTAATTGTGTGTGTGTGTATGAGGGAGGGTGTGTTTGCTTTTTATTTATTTTAAATATATGCTTCATCTTTTCTAGTGTAATAAAAGAAAGTATGACCTACAAGGAGGAAGGGAGGAGACAGATTAATGTCTTCTGCAAAGCAGTTAGAAAAATAGGAGGTAAATTTTTTGGACAAGGTTTATCATGGCTGTATTTGTGTTCTGTTGTTCATCTTCCTATGCCACTGTTTCTTCCTCTGCCTGGAGGGGAAAAAAAATACATGAGAGATGGGGAGGTTAAGAAAATCTTGGGCACCCGAACATTTCTATGTCAGTTGAAAGGTTCCTTCATAAAAATAGCTAAAAGTTTTGGATCAGCTCTGATGAACTGGGAGTTGGGAGTGTGCTGAAAACAACATTGCTCAATTTTTGGTTGTGGAGACCAACCACATCGATTTTGAGCAACTATCAGATTTTGAGTGCTGCTTTAAAACCTGGGTGGACAAATACAGATAATTGGGGGTGGGGGGGAAGAAGCCACCAGATAAAAGAACCTCAATGAGTACAGAACATATGGAGAACACACGTGATAATATCCTTAATTTTAATTACAAAATGAGTGAATCCTGGCAGTGTTCAATCTCCTTATCGGCAGAACCTCTACATGTCTTCTTTCTGAGAGGAAAACATGATTCATACTGATGGAAGTTTCAATGCTAATTTGGATTTAAATGCAGCTGGAGAACCTTAAGGCTTGTAAACCAAATAATGTGATGATAAGTGTGCCCATTGATAGTGTGGGGACTTAGAGAGAAGTAATGCCTAACTGATTTTTGGCTTAATGCAGTTTTTTGTTGTGATGTGCAAGACGAGACTGGTGATGCATTAAGGACACGTGAAGATGTTTCTAAATTGGAAAGTTTGGGAAATACCTGTGAGGGTGAAAGCAATTGAATGAACATTCAAGACTTCAGGAATGTGGAAAAAAAAAAAAAAGAATAAAAATGTCAATGAGTAAAAAATACAGCCCAGTCCAGTTTTGGGAGGAAAATCCCCAGCTATGAAGTGTGAGGGAATTTCTTAGAAATAAATATGTAGAATAGGTCTGAGGGTTATAGTGCATGGTGCACATGGGCCTACTTTGCAGATTAAAGGCTGGAAGCATGTTTTGGGATGGTGATGAAGGGCATAATAGTGCTAATGACAATGACTGTTTAACCCAGTTAATGAGCTTTCATCCAGACTTACCATTCCCGAAGCCTATGGGTTTAAAATATTTCAGAAACAATAAGAAAGTGTGATTCACAGAATCCTTTCTTGGCTAGAATAGGATTTTTCCTTGGCTTGGACCATCTCTTTCTGCTCCAGTTCCAGCTGACTGTCCTTCCTCATGCTAGAAGCCTATTGGTGTTCATTGGAGCCTGCCCTGTAAGCTGCTCATTTTCTACCATGGAAGGTAAACGAGTTTGCTACAGATGGTGGCAGAAATGCTGCAGCCTTCAGTTGTATGGGTGTTTTGCTCAGTGTTTCCTTGTTAGCTGTGGAGGATGTCAAATGTGCTTACCAGCAAACCCCAGAAATTCTGCATCTTAGAAAGAATCCAATAATCTCCCTCTCTCCTTCAGTGTATCACAGTGGTACTGTGCTGCAATACAAGACCAGCACAGGATCATTATTTGACCCTGAAAGCGAGTGGAATAGTACAGCTCTTGCCGCCTCTCTCCTGTCCTCGCCCTGTATATCCAAGCCATGCCACTCCCATTACCCAAAATATATATTGTCCACACCTTTAAACACATGTTAAGTATTAAAAAAGAAAAAAAACAAACAAAAAAAACCCAACAGTGTTCAATCACTTGTTAAAATACTATTGTACTATGCTTGTACTACTTGTCAAGATATTTCTAACCCTGTGCATTTACCTCTTTCACCCCATTTCCATTTTGTTGTGCTAAAAAGCAAGTCTGTACCTGCAGTCAGTGCTTTTGCAGAACATTAGCTGTATCTTTAACTTTGGTGTAGGTATTTAGGCTATCTGTATTACTTTGTTCATTTGCCTTGCCTAGACCCATCATGTGCAGTAGGTGCTTTTTTTTTTTTTACTTTGTTCCCTCTGATTGTCTTTTTTATGTCAGTAAAACATGCCGTGTAATAACTTTGGCATATCTCAGTTGTGATCTTGGTGGAGTTCACAGCAAGGAAGCTGTTAAATCCCTGTGTATGGTGGTGTGGGAACCTTGATCTGCTACACCTTTTCTTCCTGGCATTTTATGCTATAGTTAATTTGTTGGCCGTTGTTCATCTCCTGTAACACCGTCTACAGATTTCGCAAGAAAATCTGTATTCTCTTGCTAGCTTTCTTTTCTTTCCCAGGATGAATTTGTCATCTTTTCTAGCACTATTTGTGTCCTGAAGCCCCTCTTTATTTTTCTTCCTTGGATTTCCATAAAATTTTGACAAAACCATAATCTGTATGCTTAGTAAAAATACTTCTATCTTTTTAAACAGTGTTTATGAAAAAAAGTAAAACTGGAATGATTTAAAAAACTAAAAATAAATAACCAAGCTAATAATCTAATAATTTGATGCTGGGATTCATATTTTGTGTCCAGCTTCAACTTGCTCCCCACCACAGAGATACTACTGCTGTGCTTAGGTGTCTCTGGATTTAGATGGCAGCTGAGCAGAATTTTTCAAGTTTGCCACTTCAGCCTTAAATTGGTTTTAGGTAGGAAAGAGAGATTTAGTTATCAGCTTGTGATGATCTCCAGGTCCCCAGGTTAGTTGCTGAGACTTGATTTCACTTAGTCTAGTCACTTCAGTTGTTGGCACCAGAGGCACACAGGCTCTCTCACCTGTGATCTACAGTTGCTGGCATTTAGACATCCAAGGACACAAATGCACACAGGATAGAGAGACCCTCACTCTGAAAACAGAAGAAAAGGGACAGGGAAAGGTGCAGGCAAGACATTTATCACTGCTGGCTCCAGAGAGACCCTCACTGAGTGCTATGCTTAGACGGGGAGTTTGGTAACATCACAGGACAGACTGGTATGTGTGTCTGTATCTTCATATTTATGAAGTGCTTTTATTTTTTTCTTTTTTTATTCTTTTTTTAGCTCCTGCAGTGAAAATCATAGAATCACAGAATGGTTTGGGTTGGAAGGGACCTTGAAGATTATCCAGTTTTAACATCCCAGCCATGGGCAGGGACACCTCCCACTAGACCAGGTTGCCCAAGGCCCCATCCAGCCTGGCCTTGAACACCTCCAGGGATGGGGCATCCACAGCTTCTCTGGGCAACCTGTTCCAGTGCCTCACCACCCTCATAGAATGGAATTTCATCCTAATATGTAATCTAAATCTCCTTTTAGTTTAAAGCCATTGCTTCTTGTCCTATCACTTCACTTTTTGACAAAAAGTCCCTTTCCAGCTTTCCTGTAGGCCCTCTTTAGTTACTGAAAGGCAGCTATAAGGTCTCCCCGGAGCCTTCTCTTCTCCAGGTTGAACAACCCCAACTCCCTCAGCCTGTCTTCCTAGGAGAGGTGCTCCAACCCCTTGATCATCCTTGTGACCCTCCTCTGGACTCCCTCTAATACTTCCATGTCTTTCTTATGTTGGGGACCCCAGAGCTGAACGCAGTATTCCAGGTGGGGTCTCACAAGAGCAGAGTAGAGGAGAAGCATCATGTCCCTTGACCTGCTGGCCACACTTCTTTTGATGTAGCCAAGGATATGGTTGACTTTCTGCGCTGCAAGCCAGAAAAAAAAATCCAAAAATGGCTTTTGCAGTCTAATTTACTTTAGATTTATCTCAATATTCAATGACTTACTTCACTAATTATTGTATTAATTAATAAAAAACAAGTCAGCCACTGGTTGTCCAGAAATCTTGACATCAAGCAGATAGATAAAGGACTGAGCCCGCAGTTTTGTCCTCCCCATGGGGAAAATTTCTGTGTGGAAAGTAGAATGTGTTTAGGAAAACAAAAAGACACATCAAAATGTTTTTTGTGGGTCCTGGTAGCTGGAAGACCTACTAACACCTTTCTGTTGTTTCTAGGTTCAGGGTTCTTCTAGCTGATGGTAATTGGAAATGTCTATGTTGTGACCAGAAACTCACCATATATGTATTTTAGGATTCAAATAATTTGTGAACTAGCTCAAACTGAATTGCAGGTATGTGGATGGTAATAACTGTTGTGGGGTGTTTTGCTTATCCTGCTATTTAGAGTTGTTTATTCCACATAATCATATTCTTATCATACACATATAATAGTAACTTAATTTTTTTCATTAGCACAGCTCTGCAGGGTTCTTTTCCAGGGCCTCTGTTCTTAATATTTCAAGAAAATCCTACTCATCTATACAACACTAACAGAACTCAAAGAATGATTTTTTTTATTATTTTTTTAAGTCTGAGATTGATGGTACATTACACTGTTTTTCAGGAGATCTAAACGTGGGGAAAATGTACTTGCTAAATAAAGTCAGAAAAACTTTGCTGTGGAATACAGGCCACGTTTTAGTTGTTAATGTGTAGAAACAAGGCAGTTGTGATAGCTCAGTGTTGGGTGAGATCATAACTTGGAGTTACTACATTAAATTATTTCAGGCACTGAGTACCCCCAACTCATATATCATGCCTTGCCTTTAAATTGATGTTCTGGGTCTGGCTGGGATGGAGTTAACTTTCCCTGCAGCAGCCCATACAGTGCTGCGCGCTGCACTTGTAGCTAGAACAGCCCTGGTATCACTCCAGTATTGTGTCTACTGCTGAGCAATACTGGCACTGCATCAGGACTCTCTCCAAACCCCCCAGAGCCAGCAGGCTGGGGGTTGGCAGGAGGTGGGGAGGGGACATCACCAGGGCAGCTGACCTAAACTGACCAAAGGGATATTCCATACCATGTGGTGTCACACTCAGCAATAAAAGGTGGGAAAGGGGAATGGGGGGGGGGGGGGGGGGGTGTGCTCTCGTGGTGGAAGTGTCTGTCCTCCTGAACAACCACTATGTGTATTGAGGCCCTGCTTCCCAGGATGTGGATGAATGTCGCTCATTGATGG
The DNA here is from genome assembly GCF_964034855.1 of Anser brachyrhynchus. Taxonomy (NCBI): domain Eukaryota; kingdom Metazoa; phylum Chordata; class Aves; order Anseriformes; family Anatidae; genus Anser; species Anser brachyrhynchus. The sequence continues at coordinate 106,306,784 of NC_137694.1, forward strand.
GAAGTAGAGAGTAACTGCTTTTCTCTCTCTGTGCTTCTGCACAGCCTTTGCTTTTTTTTTTTTTCTTTCATTTTTTTCCCTCTCCCTTTTCCCTTTAATTAAATCATCCTTATCTCAAACCTTGAGCTCTTTGTGTCATATTTTCTCCCCCTTCCTCTTTGAGGAGGGGGAGTGAGAGAGTGGCCATGGTGGAACTCAGCTGCCCACCTGAGTAAAACCACCACAACTGACTGCTTTGCAACTTAACTCACCAAAAGTATGAGGCTGTCATTTGACTAATGCTGTATGTAAGGTGAGATGCCATAGCTGTTTAAGATCACAAAACTTTATGATAGAAAGAAAAGGAAAAAATCAGATCCTATGGGAGGATACCAAGGAATGCAGAATGTTTTTGAACTGTGAAAAAAATCGCCTTTTTCATTCCCTGCGGTAAGGATCTTTCTAAAGCTCCAAGTGAGACATCCTTATGGAGAAGCTTATAGTCAGTTCTTCCTGGCCATTAGTGGCCTGTGGTGTCAGAGGACTTGAAATTGTGCCTATTTCTCACAAATACAACATGAAAGACCATTTGACGGACAATGGTAATTAGTGCTGAGCTGTGCCCTTTGTGGCAGAACTGTGAAGAGTCAAAAACCTCAACCAGGAAACGAACTCCGTAGCTTCTTGGAACTGTTTGTCCTTTATCCCTCACTTTTTTCTTCCCCAGAGTTGTGTGAGTTTGAAAGTAATTACATTCTACATGTGGGCAGTTGCATTTTTAACAGCAATCCCCCATTGATAGTTCAGAGGCAACAGAAGAATCAAAATAGAACTCCTTTGGCTAAGTGAGACTCAACTTGTTCAGGACTTTTGAAATGGCCCTGCTTTTTCTTCCCCAGTTTCACATTCCAGCATTACTGTGCTGTTGTATGTATCCTAAAGCCTTATGTAAGTCAGACGCTTATGACCTCTTCCTTTTAACAGAATTTTGATATTTCCAGAAGTGCCCAAGTGGTGTGAGAACCCAATTCCAATAGGAACTTCACTTATTTTGTAGGTGTTCTTGAAGTAGTGCAAAGATATTGTGTTAGAATAGCTGAAAAATATAGAAAAGGTACAAAGTGTTTTCCTACATAGTATTTAAATTATATTTATTGAATGAAAGCAGACTTAAGCCCCATGATACAGAATTACCTTCTTATGTTTGAAGTACACAGAAGGATGTATGACTCAGTTCTTATGTTTTGTGATAAACTTTAAAAGAAGGAAGTGGTTGATGCAAGCACAGGTAAATAAGGAATTTTTGAACACCTTATTGGTATGGGACCTGTAAAAGACTGTGGTGGGATTTCTACACTGTTGTATTGGAGAGAAATTCCGGTGGTTTTGCTGAAGAAAAACTCACTGGTAAGTAGTCTGGGGAATGGAATGTGCAGTTCATATAGACAAGAGTGCTGTATAGCACGTATATATGTAGAGAGTGTGAAGAATGACATAAAAGATGAAATAATGCAATTTATGCAGTGCAAATAGGTAAATAATGTGCTATTATGTGATATCAACCTCTAATCCAATTGAAAACAATTTCAGTGCCTAATTTAAAGGGAGTAGGTTTGTAAAGTGTCATTACACTCTTTGAAATTAAATAAGGAAAATCAAATAAACCAACCAATAGAAATATATTAGCACACACTAACATTTGTATGGAAAGATACAATTTGCTGTTATGAATGTTATCATTATGCAGTCTGGATATGAAGGTGAGCTTACTAGTTAGGCATTCTCCAGCTAATTCAGCCATGTAATTCAAATGCAACATGCAAAATGGTGATCTCTGAGGCTGCAGAGGCTGTCTAGTGGTAGCAAAGATCTTGTAGAAAAGCAGTAGTTATTGATGGCTTTCCGAAGACATATGGAAAAATCTTTCCTGTCCCACACCGTTACATCAGCTCTTAGAAACTATGACAGCTCACTGCTCCAGGATATTGAGAGACTTCTGGGAAGTTTTCTAGACCTGAAAGAAGCTGTTTTCAGCCAATGGATGGACTCAAAGTAACTCATAGAATTATATAATATCTGAGTTGGAAGGGAACTACAAGGATCATTGAGTCCAACTCCTGGGTTCCCAAAGTCTGTACATATATCCAGGGTTGCCACTTCCCAGGTGCAGAATCTGGCACTTGCTCTTGTTAAACTCCATATTGTTGCTGATTGCCAAGCTCTCTAATTCGTCCAGATCTCTCTGCAAGGCCTCATCATCCCTGATGGAGTCAACAGCTCCACCTAATTTGGTATCATCCACGAACTTGCTCAAAAAAACTTCAAGTCCTTCATCCAAATTGTTTATGAAAACACTGAAGAGGACCGAAGTGGGAACCCCATTAGTGACTGGCTGCCAGCCTCATGTAACCCCATTTACAAGAACCCTCTGGGCCTGACCTGTCAGCCAATTGTTCACCCATCTTATTATGCTTTTATCTAACTGTATTCTGGTCATTTTGTCCTGAAGGACACTGTGAGAGACAGTATTGAAAGCTTTACTGAAAACCAGAAAGATTCCATCAATTGGCTTCCTTTGGTCAACTAGTTGGGTAATCTTGTAAAAGGAAATTAAGTTTGTCAGACATAACCTTCCCCTAGTGAACCCATGTTGGCTCTGACCAATGACGGCGTTGTCCTTCAGGTGTTTTTCAGTAACTCCCAGAATAATCTTCTCCATAATTTTACTAGGTACCGAAGTGAGACTGACAGGCCTATAATTGCCAGGATCTTCTTTCTTGCCCTTCTTGAAAACTGGGACCGCATTTGCCAGCTTCCAGTCAACTGGGACATCTCTGGATTCCCAAGACCATTGAAAAATGATTGAGAGGAGTCCTGTGATGACATCAGACAGCTCTCTGAGTACTCTGAGATGAATTCCATCAGGCCCCATGGACTTATATGCATCCAGGTGGAGCAGCAAATCCTGCACAAGTCTGGGGTTAACTGGGAGTTTATCATTTTCACAGTCATGGTCCTCCAACTCAGGGCAGCTGGGGTCCCAGGGCCCATCACTCCTGTTGAAGACAGAGGTGAAAAATGCATTAAATGTCTCTGCTTTGTATATGGCCCTGTTGTTTAGGTGACCATCCTCATCGAGTATCGGACCAATGTTTGCTCTGGTCTTCCTTTTCCCACTAAAATACTTTAAAAACCTTTTTTTATTGTCCCCCACAATGCTGGCCAGCTTCAGCTCTAACTGAGCTTTGGCTGCCTGGATTCTTTCTCTCTACAAAGGTGAGCAGCATCCCTGTAGTCCTCCCATGTGTGGTGGTTTTACCTTGCTAGGCAGCTGACTTCCACCACAACCGCTCTCTCACTCCCCCTCCTTAGAAGAGGAGGGGAAGAAGTAAAGGAAAGAACAACTCATGGGATGAGATAAGGATAATTTAATTAAAAGGAAAAATAATTATTAAGGAAAGATTATTATTAATTAAACAATTTAACTAAAGGGAAAAAAGGGAAAGGGGAAAAGGGAGGGGAAAAAGAAAAAAAAAAAAGGCTGTATGGAAGTGCAGAGGAAAGAAATTACTCTCTTCTTCCCACTAATGAGCGATGCTAGACCACATCTTTGAAGCAGAGCCTCAACGCACATAGCTGTTGTTTGGGAGGACAGACGTTTTTCGCAACAAGAGCCCACCCCTCCCCTCTTCTTCCTTTTCCTACCTTTTATTGCTGAGTGTGACATCATATGGTATGAAATATCCCTTTGGTTGGTTTAGGTCAGCTATCCTGGTGATGTTCCTTTCTCACTTTTTGCCCAGCCCCCGGGAGGGTTAGAGAGAGTCCTGTTGCTGTGCCAGCACTGCTCAGCAGCAGACACAACACTGCTGTGATACCAGTGCTGTTCTAGCTGCAAGTGTAGAGCACAGCACTGTATGGGCTGCTGCAGGGAAAGTTAACATCCCAGCCAGGCCCAGTACACCATGTTGTCCAACCTCGCTTCCAGCGGCCATCACTTTTTTTTTCTGCCTAAGGTCATGAAGATCTCCGCTCAGCCAAACCAGCCTTCTGTCTTTCCAGCTTGACTTCCGACATCTTGGAATTGCCTGTTCCTATGCTCTTAGGAGGTGGTGCTTAAAAACCAACCAGCACTGATGTACCCCTTTATTTTCACGTCCCTTAATCCTTATCCAGAGGCTCTCAACCCCATTGTCGCCGACTGCAAGCTCTGTACAGTGCAGTGCCTACGTTATATAGAGTGCCATCCCCCTGCCTCACCTGCCCTGCCTGTCCCTTCTGAAGAGCCTGTAACCATCCATAAAAACACACCAGCCACAGGCTTCTTCCCACCGTGTTTTGCTTGTACAACGATGTTGTAGCTCTAGGACTGGGCCAAGGTTTCTAGCTCCTCTTGCTTTTTTTCTCATGCTTTGTGCGTTTGTATAGAAACATTTAAGATCTGCTTCACTGGACCCAGCTCCTCATGGGGCAGACTGAAGGGTCTTACTATCACACAGTCCCTCAATTTTTGGCATGCAGTCCCACAGTTTATCACTGGTGGGGCCTGTTTTTGTCCCTTTCCCCCTTCAAATCTAGTTTAAAGCCCTATCAATCAGCCATGCTAACTCCTGGGCAAAAATCCATTTTCCCCCTCTGAGAAAGGTGCTCCCTATCAGGAGCCAGTAAGTTCGGTGTCATATAGACCTTCCCATGATTGAGAAACCCAAAACTGCATCGGTGGCACCAGCCTCAGAACCACATCTTCTGGGTCTGCCTGTTCCTTTCAGTATTGATCCCCACTACTGGAAGGATAGAGGAAAACACTACCTGTGTATCTGATATTTCAACGAATAGACCTAAAGCCCTGAAGTCCCTTTTGATCACTGATGGACTTTTCTTTGCTATCTCATCACAGCCAACATGAAAAAACAGTAAGGGGTAATAATCAGAGGGCTGTACCAAGCGAGTGACTTTCCGAGTGATGTCTCTTACCCAGGCCCCAGGGAGACAGCAGAGTTCCCTATCACTATGCGTCGGGTCTGGACAACAAATTGGGCCCTCTATTACCTTCAGAAGGGAGTCCCCTATGACTATAACCCTTTTTTTTTTTTTTTTTTTTTTTCTTGGTGGGGGTTGTTGTGGTGTAGGGCGTATGTTGACTTGCCCTGGGCAACTCCCCTAATGTGGATGGACCTTTGTCCATATCATATGTAGGGCATATGTTGCCTTGGGCAACTCCCCTAATGTGGATGGACCTTTGCCCACATCATTTGCCTGCCCATCCAGTTCCGAGTTCCAGAGCCTCATAACTGTTGCATAGGGGCTCCTGGGAAGGTGATGTATGCAGCAGGAGGGTTCACCTGCTGTGCTGAACAGGAACCTGCTTTCCACTTCCCCATCTCTTAGATCCCCTTCCTCTGCCTGGTGGTGAGGGGGTATGGGAAACTTAATTTCTTGTGTAGTGGCTGGCTGAGGAGCCTGTCTCAGGGATGGCAGAGCTCTACCCCACCAGTCAATCTCCTTCTCTGACTTCCTGATGCTCCTCAGCCTGCCCACCTCCTCCCGAAGCTCCGCCACCTGGCAAAGCAGTTCTTCAACCTGGACACACCTCCCACAGATGTGCTCACTGCTGCCATCCTGTGCTGACATAAGAGAAAGGCACACTTGGCAGCCTGGCACCTGGGTGGCAGCGTGTTTCCCCCCCAGCTCTGTCTGGGAGGCTACATTGGATGTGGTGGGTGCCAAACTCCAAGAGGCCGTTGCCTTCTGCTGGGTGGATACCATCTCTCCCTGGTTGGGCTGGCCAAACTTCAGCACCTTCCCTGCTCACCCTGCCTGTATCAGCTGCTGTGCCAACTGCCACGCCACACCCTGTTTGCCTGCTCTGTTCACATGGAGTCGGTCACCTCTCCTTGCTTGGAAGATAGTCACAAAAGCAGCTGCTTGCATTTCTGATGGATCTCAGAGGATTATTGCTTTTTCTGTAAAGAAGAGAGCAAGCTATAGCTAATGTCCTGAATTGATTCTGATTCCTCTGCTGAAAATCATCTCTTTTTTTGGTGAATTGGCTACATATGAAAAAATTCAGCTGGAGAATTTGTATGCCATCCAGGTGTACACATGCTAATCTCATAGTGTTCTTTAGTTATATATAACATTTCTAGCTGATATTGACCAGGAAATATTGAAGTGGCTCATATTTTATTCCAGAGTTCCTTGTGTGATCATGTGCTTTGTTGCACAACAGACTTTGACATATATGCAACAGCCCTGTTCAGACAGCATCCTTCCTGGAAAGCACTCAGTGAACTGCGTTCTTTCTCTGACAGCGATAATGTGTACAGTTGCATAAGAGCATGAACGAGAGAACACCTTTAAGCTGTACTTTACATCAGTTCTGTGACTCATTAGACTCGGTTAATTACTTCTGAGCAGTCCTTGTTTCTATTTGACTGAGAGGCATTTGAAACAGGAAATCTAAGAGGAAGACTCAGAGCAGACCTGGAACCAGGTACAAACTTCCACCAGCAGAACGCAGAGTTTCTGTACACTTACAATGCCACCGTGGAGAAGACCGCATAAAGTTGCACTGTTAATCATGAATGCAGGTTTTGTGTGTTATCTTGTGCACTTACTGCAAGATCAAAGAAAGGGAAAGCATGATTCCTTGGAAGTTAATCCTCGATCTCTAAATGGAAATCTTATCCTTGAGAGACTGGATCGTTTGGACTGGAACATTTATAACCTATGTAAGTAAAATGCTATGCTGCTTAACTTTTTTAGAGTTAGGTATCTAGATTTTCTGAAGGACAGAATAATAGTTAACAGCGCTAATATTTACTTGGATTTCCCTGGACATTAAAATTTTTCTTTCTTGCAATCTTGAAAAAGATGTGATAGTTTCTCAACTTACATGCAACACATTAAAGTCTTTCACAGTCATCACTGTGTTCTTTATTTTTGCATATTAGAAAGTTTCTTGCCCTGAAGTATTAAGCAGTTTTAAGGCAATTGTACCAGTATACTAATCTCAAGTGGTTATTAAGCCTTTCATTATTTTGTTTGCCATAAAAATTTAGTTTCAAGAAAAATAGGAACTGCTCCATTCCCTCAGCCTCTGCTGTGTGGGTGAGATACAAAGGTACTTGTGACCAGCACTGTCTTTTTCCTCCATCCAGCTTTAGCATATACAGACTAGAGTTGCTGTGAGGAAAATAGGTAGATGAACTTTACATCGCCTGGTCAATTGAAGTGTATTTCAAAGCAGCATTTGCTAAAATTTATTTCTCACTTATAGTATTGCAGTGCAAGACCAACAGCATCCCAGCTGATGTTCTTATACACGAGGGATATTAATTGATGATGGCCTCTTCTTTCTCACAGCAGGGTTTGTGAATTTTGAAGAACTCTGTTTTCAGATATTTGTTGTTGGACTGTTGGAAGGTGGGCACTACAGAGCCATCTGAATGACAGCTTGTAGTAGGTTAAGTTTGTCTGGCTTCTATGTGCCCACTCAGCTGCTCTCACTCTACCTCAGCAAGACAGGGAGGCAATAGGAAGGAAAAAGCTCATGAATCAAGACAAGAACAGTGAGATAACTCACTAATTACCATCATGGGCAAAACACACTCAGCAAAAGGGAAATTAATGTAATGTATTGCCTACTAACAACAGTGAGAAACTAAAAGCAAACAAAAAACCAACTCTTTCATCCATCCTCTTCTCCCTCATCCCCCGGGTGGTGCAGGGAAATGGGGAATGGGGGCTGCCCTGACACTTCGTATCCACTGCTCCTTCACGGTCACTCTCTTCTGCTCCAACGTGGGGTCCCTGACCTTGGGGGTCTCCAGGGTTGTTTCTCCTGCATTTTCTCACTCCTCTCTCCCAGCTGCTGCTCTGCAGCATTTTTCCCTTTCTTAACTATGCTTTCACAGAAGTGCAACCAGCACTTATTTGCCAAGCTTTGGCCAGCAGCAGGCCCCTTTCAGAGCCAGCGAGAACCAGCTGACATGGCGCCAGCTCCTGGTCTCTTGTCACAGAAGCTTCCTTTACAGCCTCCTCCACTACTAAAACCTTGTCAAGTTTACCCAGTTCAGGGCTGAAGATTTCGGATCTCTATTTTCTTTGGACTACTTTTGATTTCCTACTTTTTTGATTTAATTTGAATCTCATTGTAGTCTTAAGCTGAAGAAAACAAGAAAACCTTGAAGAATACAGGGAAACTGGTAGCCTTTAGTAAGCAGAAGCAAGAGAGAGAAGAGATGAAAGCTAGAAAACAGGAAGGAGGAAAACAACTAAAGAAAGATTCCGGACTGATGTATGGTAACCTTTTGCCCATTACAGGGCATACATTAATAAATGCCATACATTATTTGAGTAGTCGAGGACGGCTGCCTCGGAGCCGGAGCAGCCGCAGCACCCGACCATGTGTTATGGGGGGATCTTGGGCCCTTGCTTCACCAGGGGCAGCCCAGGACAGCCCCTGCCCTGTCGCAGTCAGGCAGAGGGAGGGGAACAAAAAGATGAGGAGGGTTGGAAGTGAGTCCCAGTTCGGCACTGCAGGCAATCCCCCTCCCTACCTACCTTGCTTCCCCAGGTGCACCTCTGTAATAGGTTTGAGGCCCTGGATCTCGAAGAAGATGTAGGCAAGGATGTGGTGGAAGGCCTGCCTACGAGGTCACACAGGAAGAGGCAGTTGACACCGCGCCTCAAGACTGCATCCGAAAAGAAAGAAAGAGGGTAATTGTAGTAGGAGATTCCCTTCTGAGAGAAACAGAGGGCCCGATATGCAGAGTTGACCCTCATTGAAGGGAAGTCTGTAGTCTCACTGGAGCCCAGATCTGGGATATCACCAGGACACTCCCCAGCCTGGTGTGCTCAACAGACTACTACCCGCTGCTGATCTTCTAGATAGGTGGGGAGGAAGCTGCGTCCCATTGTCTGAGGGGAATGAAGAAAGACTTCAAGGCCTTGGGACGGTTGGTGAAAGAGTTTGGAGCACAAGTCATTTTCCCTTCCCTCCTTCCTTTCTGGGGTGATGACATGGGATGGAATAGAAGGATCCAGTCCATAAATGGTTGGCTATGTGACGGGTGCTACAGGCAGGGCTTTGGGTTCTTTGATAATGGCTGGTTTTATAAGACACCAGGCCTGGCAATAATACGTGGGAAAGGTTTATCTCACAGGCGCAAAAGGGTTCCAGGACAGGAATTAGCAGGGCTCATTTGGAAAGCTTTAAACTAGATCTGAAGGGGGAGAGGGTTGCAGCTGGGCTTGCACCAGTGGGGCAGCGCTCTAGCAGTGGTGAAGACCTGGAAACCTCCCATACACCTAGGGTGAAATCAGCATGCTCAGCTCACTCCCTGAAGTGCCTGTACACCAATGCACGTAGCATGGGGAATAAGCAAATGGGATTAGAAATCCATGTTCGGTCAGGAGACTATGATCTAGTGGCAATTACAGACATGGTGGGACAGCTCACATGACTGGAATGTGGTCATTATGGGTATGTCCTTCTCAAGAAAGACAGGCCAGCAAGGCGAGGTGGCAGAGTTGCTCTTTACAGGAAAGGGGGGATGTCCACTGGGGGATGAGGAGCAAGTTGAGAGTCTGTGGGTGAGAATTAAGGGACAGGCTGGCATGGGTGATACTGTTGTGGGTGTCTGTTACAGGCCACCAGATCAGGATGAGGAAGTTGACGAGGCCTTGTACGGGCAGCTGATAGCAGCATCACGATCACAGTTCCTGGTTATTGTGGGGGGTTTCAACTACCCTGACATTTGCTGGAAGGCCTACTCAGCCAGCCATCCGCAGTCCAGGAGGTTCCTTCAGTGTATTGATGATAACTTCCTGATGCAAATGGGGGATATGCCAATTAGAAGAGGAGTGCTGCTGGATCTTGTCCTCACTAACAAGAAGGGACTGGTGGAAGCGGTGAAGGTTGAGGGCAGCCTTGGTTGCAGCGACCATGAGATGGTGGAGTTTAGTATCTCATGTGGCAGGAACAGAGTACCAAGCAGAATTGCAACCCTGGACTTCAGTAAGTCTGACTTTGGCCTTTTCAAGCATTTGTTAGGGGAAATCCCATGGGACAAGGTACTTGGAAGGAAAAGGAGCCCAAGATAGCTGGTTAGCGTTCAAGGACTGCTTCTTCCAAGCTCAAGAACAGAGCATCTCAACAGGTAAGAAAGAGAACCAGGAGACCTGCATGGTTAAACAGGGAATTGCTTGGCAAACTCAAGTGGAAGAGGAAAGTCTACAGATCATAGAAGGAGGGGTTGGCCACTTGGGAGGAATATAAGGCTGTTGTCAGAGAACGTGAGGAGGCAACTAGGAAAGCTAAGGCCTCCTTAGAATTAAACCGTGCAAGAGGGGTCAGGGACAACAGAAAGAGCTTCTTCAAATATATTGCAGATAAAACTAATACTAGAGGCAATTTAGGCCCACTAATGAATGAGGTGGGTACCCTGGTGACAGAAGATAAAGAGAAGGTGGAGTTACTGAATGCCTTCTTTGTCTATAATGCCAGAGGCTCTCCTGAGGAGCCCCATACCCCTGAGGCCCCAGATGCCAGAATAAAGGAGGAGTTTGCCTTGGTTGATGAGGGCTGGGTTAAGGACCAATTAAGCAAGCTGGACATCCATAAGTCCATGGATCCTGATGGGATGCATCCGCAGGTGCTGAGGGACTTAGTGGAAGTCTTTGCTAGACCACTCTCCATCATCTTTGGTAACTCATGGGCATCAGGAGAGGTGCCTGAGGACTGGAGGAAAGCAAATGTCACTCCAGTCTTCAAAAAGGGCAAGAAAGAGGACCCGAGTAACCATAGACCGGTCAGCCTCACCTTCATCCCTGGAAAAGGGATGGAACAACTTATCCTTGGCATTGTCTCTAGTCATATCAAGGGTAAAAGGGTCATTAGGGGCAGTCAACATGGCTTCACCAACAGGAAGTTGTGCTTGACCAACCTGATAGCCTTTTATGAGGATATAACTGGGTGGATAGATGATGAAAAGGCAGTGGACGTGGTGTATCTTGATTTCAGTAAAGCCTTTGACACCGTCTCCCACAGCATCCTCACAGCTAAACTGAGGAAGTGTGGTGTGGGTGATCGGGTAGTGAGGTGGACTGTAAACTGTCTGGAGGGAGGAAGCCAGAGGGTTGTGGTTAATGGGACGGAGCTGAGTTGGAGTCCTGTATCTAGTGGAGTCCCTCAAGGGTCAGTACTGGGACCAGTGTTGTTCAGTATATTCATCAATGACTTGGATGAGAGAATGGAGTGTGTTGCCTGCAAGTTTGCTGATGACACTAAACTGGGAGGAGTGGCTGACACGCCAGAAGGCTGTGCTGCGATCCAGTGGGACATCGACATGTTGGAGAATTGGTAGGGGAGAAATTCAATGAAATATAATAAGGGCAAGTGTAGGGTCCTGCATCTGGGCAAGAACAACCCCAGACAGCAGTATAAGTTGGGGACTGCCCTGCTGGAAAGCAGTGAAGGGGAGAGGGACCTGGGGGTCCTGATGGACAGTGGGATGACCATGAGCCAGCACTGTGCCCTTGTGGCCAAAAAGGCCAATGGCATCCTGGGGTGTATCAGGATGGTTGCGGTTAGTAGGTCGAGAGGTTCTCCTCCCCCTCTACTCTGCCCTAGTGAGACCACATCTAGAATACTGTGTACAGTTCTGGGCCCCTCAGTTCAGGAAGGACAGGGAACTGCTTGAGAGAGTCTAGTGCAGAGCCACAAGGACAACTAAGGGAGTGGAGCATCTCCCTTACGAGGAAAGGCTGAGGGAGCTGGGTCTCTAGCTTGGAGAAGAGGAGACTGAGGGGTGACCTTATTAACATTTACAAATATGTAAAGGGCAAGTGTCAGGAGGATGGAGCTGGGCTCTTCTCGGTGACACCCAATGATAGGACAAGGGGCAATGGGCGCAAGCTTGAACATAGTAAGTTCTGCTTAAGTATGAGCCAAAACTTTTTTATGGTGAGGGTGACAGAACACTGGAAAAGGCTGCCCAGGGGAGTTGTGGAGTTTCTTTCTCTGGAGACTTTCAAAACCCAGCTGGATGCGTTCCTGTGTGAAGTGATTTAGGTGTTCCTGTTCTGGCAGGGGGATTGGACTAGATGATCTTTCAAGGTCCCTTCCAATCCCTAACATTCTGCGATTAATGGTTGTTAACATATTCAAAACCGCACATCAAAATGCAAATATATGGAAATGTGGAATTTGGTGTCATTTGGTGTCATGATGTCACCCCCCCCCCCAAAAAAAAGTATCAAAAGTAGCCAGAAATACAGTTTCACAAGTTATCTGTGCATAAATAACAGTGATTCAAGTCAGAGGTGTGCTTGCTTTGCAGAAGATCACCAAGCACCTGATTCTGCAGAATTATTTAATTAACTATGTAATTAAAAGAAACTTAGAATGTCCCAGTCATCAAGCCTGAAACTAGCTGTTTCAAATGGTACATGGGGCACCTTTGAACTTAATGAGGAAAGTGTCACATACAGCTTGGTCAGCTTTAATATCCCATATCCCAAACATTAATATCCCATAATGCCATGTTATTGTTGACACATCTTGCAGCTGTTCTTATGGACACCAATAGTTACATATATATTTTTTTAGATGATTTTAGAGCCATTTGAAAGAATTGAACTGAAGCCTTCACTTCAACACTTAGCCACAGAACCACAGATTAATTGAGGTTGGAATGCACCTCTGGAGATGGTCTAGTTTAATTCCCATGCTCAAAGCATGATTAGCTAGAGCAGGCTGCCCAGGACATTGTCCAGTCAAGGTTTGAAATTTCCAAGGAAGGAGACTTGGAAACCTGTCTAGATTACCCATTCTCATTTTCAGTCACTCTAGCAGGCAAAAAAAGTATTTCAGAAATGTTTAAATGGAATTCCATGTATTTCAGTTTGTGCCCACTTCCTCTTGTCCTTTCACTGTATACTAAGAGAAGACTGACTTTGTCTTTGTTAGTCCCTTGCATCAAATATTTATATTCATCAAGTCAGCCAAGCCTTCTCTTCTCCAGCTTCTCCTTGTAATACAGATGCTCTAGTCTTTTAGTCATCTTAGTGGTTCCTTGTAGGATTTGTTCCAGTGTGTCCATGTCTCTCTTGTTTTGGAAATCCCAGTACTGAATACAGCCCTACACATGTGGTCTCATCAGTCCTGAGTAGAGGGAAAAATCACCTCCTTTGTCTTCAAAATCAGTATGGTATAAACAACTGGACTTAGATAAGAACCTTGTTATGGATTTTTTATACATTAATATAAGCCAAGCATAATTTCATAAAAATGGTTTGGACCTCATTAAAAAAGTTATGCATTTTTCCTACTTCCAGATTTCTCGAACACTATCACTTCAGTGTATCTTGCTCTGTGTTTGTGTAGAATCTGATGCAGGATATGTAGAATGTAATGTTTCAAAAATGATCTCATGTAGAAGGGAGGGTCTGATGCTACTCTCATGTGAATATCATTTTAGCTGTAACTTCATGGATCACTTCACCTATAGCACCGTGAGTAGAATTTGGCTTATTTATAATGGGGTGGTGGTTTCACATTGGTAGGAAGCTCAGCACCACCATGCAGCTCACTCTCACTCCACCTCCTCAGAAGGACAGGGGGAGAAAATATGATCAAAAAAGACCCTCGTGGGTTGTGATATGGACACAGAGATAAGTCACTGATTACCGTCATGGGCAAAACACACTCAGCAAAAGGGAAAATAATGCAATGTATTGCCTACTAATAACAGAGCAGGGATAACTAAAACCAAAGTACAAACACCTTCCACCCCATACACCCTCTTCTACAACCTCCCCCAGAGCAAGGCAGGGGAATGGGGAATGGGGTCTGCAGTCAGTCCATAAAGCTTTGTATGGAAAGTGTTATGGACTTCCCTCCTTCTTTACTGACCTTTGTGTCTTCAGGGTTGTTTCTCTTGCATTTTCTCACTCCTCTCTCCCAGCTGCTGTTGTGCAGCAATTTTTCCCTTTCTTAAATTTGATCTCACTGAGGTGCAACCATCATTGAGCTGAGCTCACTGATTCAGCTCTGGCCAGTAGCGGGTCTCTTTTGTAGCCAGCTGGAACTTGCTTTTATCTAACATGGGGCAGCTTCTGGACTCTTCTCACAGAAGACACCCCAGTAGCCCTCCACTACCAAAACCTTGCCATGTAAGCACAGTACATTTTACCTCTTCCATCTGTAAAAAACATATTTAAAAATTATGATTAATATATGCATTCATCACACACTTCACAGAAATCAACAAAAATAATTCTCCACACCAAAGTGAACATAGCATCATCACAACACCAGCAGAGGTGGACAAGTACACACAGTCTACCTCTTGTCCCTTTACCATATTACAATACAAATTCACCACCGTTATTACACTCTTTGGCAATGTCCTGTCTATGGTTTGCCCGTTAAACTCTCCCAGTTACTGTCCTTACCTCAAGTTCCTTACAAACTACATGTTGGTAGCCAGAAGGGGCTGTGCTGCTTTACCACCAGTAGGTTTAACTAGTTTAACACTGCTACCAAAACCTTGCCGTGTAAACTCAATACAAATGGACAGTGTTCTCAACTGCTGTTATAATCACTCCTCTTTCATTTTCTATCAGCTAAATCATTGGAGGAGGTCCATGAAAAAGTAAAACAAATAGAACATGACCAGAAGCTGCAAAATATCTCCAGGACTGAAGTACACCAAGCTGATAATATGAAAGAGGAAAAGAAGATAGTACATCATTTGCTGTACCCAGACTCAGATCTGTTCAAACGCTGGGGTGCAGATTTAAGTGAAGAGGAGCAAACTGTTGCACAGGAGCTGTTCTTAAAATATGGGTATAATGTATATATCAGTGATCATCTGCCTCTGGACCGACCTATCACAGACACCAGATCTCCCAGGTACAGTATAAGCCCTCTCAACATTCACAAGGTGACACGAAATTAAGGAGAAAAGAATCTGCATTGCTTTGGTATAAGTTATTATAAGGTATTTTTCTAGAAGTTAGTTGGTTCTTGAACTCAATAAATAATATATATTTTAAGCAGACCAGTGGTACTATGGGAGCTGGTGTAAGTAACCATTGGAAACCTTATTAGGAATGAGTATCTGTTCAAAAAGCAAACACATTTTTCTGCATCGTATGATAACATACATGATTTGTTGCAAAATATAATATTAAACTTTACTGGAGTTAACTGGTATAAATATGGAAGAATGTCACAAATATACTGAAAGCCTACATCTTAGTACCTATAGATCCTTGTATGAAATCTGACAGAGAATTTCAAATAATGTGGCATGTAAAATGGGTTGCAAACTGGGCCTGAGTTAGCCATGTCATGTTGTTGTTTAAAAGGGAGTTGTCTTACTGGCAGCCCTCTGGAAGATTTCAAGAGCAGGTTAGCCTAACAGCCACCAGTAATGACATAGACAGGAATGATCCTGTCATGAGGTTAACGGGGTTCCCCTCTAAGCTCCTGTGTAAGAGAAGGACAAATCCCTTTTCTCAAGGTGAATAGTGCCACTGGTTCCTGATCCTGTTGCTTGCAGCTGGTTCCATCTAGGGCGGACTGTTGCCTTTGATTGTGGGTGTCCTCTGAGTCTTGCATCAAGCCTTAACTCTGATGCATAGTGTCAGTTTTACATGTGTTTTTCACTTAATAGTGGTTGAAGTAGTGTGAGGATTGTGTGGTAGCTTCTAAAGTGAGTTTTGGGGGACTTTCTGTGCAGTGTCTCTTGGAGTACTCAGGTTGTGGATGTGTGGAATTGCATAAGGGAAAAAAGCTGCCATGTAAGTGGTGGAGAGAAGGACAAGGGAGCCAGGCCTCATTCAATGTTGTGCCAACCACAGATCTTTTTGAGGCAGCCCCAAGCAGCCCCAAGCTGAACAATGCTCACCCTGCTTGGGGATTGTTCTGGGGAGAATTAGCTCGAACAACCACTGCAAAGGTGTGCTGCAGCAAAGCAAGCTCATGATTGGTCTGTGCGGTCCTAAAATCAGGTGCAGTGTCTAGTACTCTTCTGTTTAGCTAGGAAGACATACTTGTGAAGACCTCCTTTTGAAGATGTTTTTCACCCAGGTTCTTGTACTAATGGATAGTAAAGCTAAAGAAACTGCAACAAAAATGCATGATTACCACTTCAGAGGTCTCGTTAGAGCACGAGCCTGACTCTCAAAGGACTGTATTACATAACTACACAGATCATGCAGACTGTGTTTCTCCACAGAAACATCTCCAGCATCTTAAAAGGACTTTGTGTTACTCTCATGAACATGTTTTTAAGGGGATGGAACAATCAGCTTGAGAATACAGATATGCTCTATTGTTTGCTCTAGAGGGAATGAGCAGTTAGCACTATGTGGCTGAAACAAATAATGAATCTTGGATTCGGGCCTTCCTTTTTTCACTCTTATGGTTTAAGTCCAATATCGCAGGTCTGACTTCTTGCAGCTGTCTTTCTCTGATTTTCTTCAGAAACTGTGTTAAAATTGTTCTTCTATTACAGCTGTAAAAAGAGGATATATCCCAAAGATCTTCCAACAATTAGTGTTGTACTTATATTTATGAATGAAGCACTGTCAATCATCTTACGTGCAATTACCAGTATAATTAATCGAACACCTGCTCATTTATTGAAAGAAATTATCCTGGTAGATGATTACAGTTCAAATGGTAAGTGACCCAGGGAAGGCAGGAATCTTGCAAATCTATTGCGTCAAATGAATGTTGGTGGCCGTTAGTATACACACAGGGTAGACTGCTCAAAATTAAGACACAAATTGTGAGAAAAAACATACCTCCTTAGTAGCCTGGAAAATGTCAGCTAATAAGGAACAGCATGATGCTCTGCAAGTGTTTGAAAAAGGTTAAAAATTGAAGTTAAAAATTTATTATCGTGGGCTCATAAGCCAAATTACGAAACTAAGAATATGCTAAAAAAGCTATTTTTGTAGGCATCTGAAATAACTCCTTGAAGAGTGGTATACTGAGTTGTGGAAAATAGTCCTAAGGGAAGCAGAGGATGCATCATTGCTCTTAAAATTGATTTGAGCAAAGCATTGTAAGATTATCTGTAAGAAATAGTTATGCCCCTTGTCTTAGGGGTACTTTTTCCTCCTTGCCTAATGAGTTGTGTGTAATTTCTCAATTTTAAGATTTGTAACTGCTAGAAAAACATGTCAGTTTGGGTGCAGCAAGAATTCAAATGAATTTCAAAAACAATGGTAAGAGGTTCCAAATTTTCCATCCCTTTTCTCTAATGCTATTTTTTTTTTTCCTTTTGGTAAAGGAGTTGGCATGCCTACAGCTCTTGTAGGACCATTTCACATTTTCACGACTTGTTTATTTTCTCTTTTCCTTTCCACAAGCAATACGATACACACATAAGTTACTGCACCAAGACAGCTAATTGCTTGCTTTTATAGCATGTGTCTAAAGTAAAGTTTGTACATACTGATGCATTTGTGTAAAATTTAGAAACCATATAATACCACTCTATGTAAATTAAATTTAGGTACATAATCATACTCCTAGAACGAAAGCTGCATTTTCAAATGAGCCTCTTGAAATTATTAGTTATTGAATTATTGAAATAATTATTATAATTATTACCTGAATAATTCTACCTATTCTACTGTAAAGAACAAATCAGTTTTCCATCTAGAACTGTGAGAAGCTAAAAAGCTGTTACATACATGATCTCCATTTCTAAATATTGATGACCTCTACTATTATTTTTAAAAATCATTAAAATGTGTGGGATGTTTTTAGATGATCTGAAAGGACCTTTGGAAACACAGATAAAAAATTACAATGCAAAACATCCTGGACTGCTGAAAATTGTCAGACATGAGAAAAGACAAGGACTAACACAAGCCCGGATTTCTGGCTGGGAGGCATCAACGGCAGATGTTGTTGCAATTTTGGATGCCCATATTGAAGTGAACATGGCTTGGTAAGACTACTAAGAGCGAGGGGTTTCTGACATGGGGAGATAGAGGTGGACAAAGAGTTCAAGTGTGCAGCTGGGACAAACGTCTGTGTATGGCTCTCTTTTCTGGTCTGCCACATGTTAATTAACAGCCAACAAGTCATTTATTTTTGAGAGGGAGGGAAATATAATTGTTTGAATTAAATAGCAAAACAGATATCTAACATATCTGTAATTTGTCTAGTGAAAAGCAAGAGAGAAATGCTTACTTTCTGTGTATATTCATTATATTTCTAGGACAAAAGACTTAATTCAGTGAAATAATCTAAGTCTGATGCAGGTTATTTTGTTCCGGTGCCAGTAGCTTTGACATTTTATAAGCATATTAGAGAACCATAATACCCAGTGACTTTAAATTGGTTTGATTCCTATTCCAGCTTTTTAGATAGTTTGTTTACTGTTGCCTGTAAATTTAATAGTGCATCACACAGTTCTATAGGTCTGCTTTTGCAATGAGCGACAGAACAGGTGGCTGATGATGGATATTTACATTCTGTTAGGTAATGAATTATATGGTGCTGTTTTGTGTCAAATCTCTTTGTATTCTCTCCACTCTGGGTTGTTGAATTTACTGGCTGACTCTTGTCCATGTTGCCTCATTTCCTGGTAAAAAGCTTTTTCTCTGAGTCCTTCATGGGCCAAAATGACTCTGGTCCAGATCTTTGTTTCTCCCTTGATAACATGGTAACTGATATTCTCTATTTCTTACAGTCTTAAAGGTAATATTGAAGGCCTCTAGTCATGGCTTTAAGAACTCTTTTGGACAAGTTGGGGTGCAAGAGTATGGAGGGAAAGATAAGGTCAGTTCTTCCAGGTCTAGCAGTAATTGGGGCCCAGCAAAAAGACTGTCTCTTTGTCAGATTACAACAGTCTCTGACCAGGTTCTTTTAGATACTACACATGAGATGTGTTTAATGTTTTAATTCTAAATTTACTTATTTGAACATTTTTGGCCTTACAGAGAATTTTGTTTAGAAAAGTGATACTGCACTATACTGAAGTCACAACACAAGCATAATATAGCAATTTCAATTGAACTTCAAATTCGATTTCAGTTGAATCACAATATGAACATGATTCACATTACTGATCCCTATATGCCCACCATCAAGATGCTAGATGTCCCCATCTGCTTGGAAAGAATGCATGTGTTGAAGCCAACTCAAGTCAGCTACTCTCTTCAAAGTTAATTTTGCTAGGTGTTCAATTTTCACCTTCGATGTTGGGCTGAGCCTGGCTCGGGAAGATAATACTTTCTACTATTATTTTAGGAAGGAGATGTACATAACCAGTTGCCCCACTCTACTGGTACTGCTATTTACCTACAACAAAAGACATCCATACAAAGGTCCTTGGTGTTGAGATAAGTTTAATTTCCTTTACAATCACTGTGGTCACTCCCTACATTCTTCTCTGAGCTTTATGTCAGTCCTTGCCTATCTTCTCTGAGATTTCTTCCACTGTAGCGGTTCATTGATTGGTCAACCCTTCCATCATATAGCAGCTGTGCCATCAAGGCACAGGGAAGGAGGGGGAATGATCAGTGGTTTACTGCACCTCTCAGGGTCTTTTTCCCTTCTTCTTCTCTTCTTTCTTGTTTCTTTATGCAGATTTGTGAAGACTCTCTAGAACCTGTAGGAAGCAGTCCAGGATAGCAGTAAACCCAGCAAGTTGTGTGGAACTTATGTTTATTATAGTTAGTGACAGTCAAATTCAGAAGCTGCCTAATGTAAGGGAGAATTGAACCATGGCATTAGAAAATCACGTTACCAGTGCTCCAAGATTGGTACATAACTTTTCTTGGAGGCCAAAGTCAATGGCTTAAATAAATTATTTAACCCAGTTTTATTGAAACAAGTTGTAAAATGTAGTTTTGTTCAACAGATTTAATCTTTTTCAAGCTGAATAGACTGTTCATTCATTTTGGTAGGGCTGAACCTATTTTGTCTCGAATAAAAGAAGATCGCACTGTTATAATATCACCGGTATTTGACAATATTCGTTTTGATGACTTTGAGCTTCTTCAGTATTCAGTGGCTGCAGATGGATTTGACTGGGCACTCTGGTGCCTTTATGAACCTTTACCGGATGAATGGTATGCTCTTAAAGATGAAACAGCTCCAGTCCGGTAAGTATAAACAGCATTTGAGAGGGTTGTTTCAAAGGTGGTGGGATAGAAACTTACAAAGCACATTGCAACTAGATAGTTGGTTTGGAACTGAGGATTCTTCAGCAGACCAAAAAATCTCAGTATACCAGTTGCAGAGTTGTATTCCAGAATCTTCCTGTGCTGAGCCTGCCATTGGACTTCCAGGCATTTGCAGAGAAGTTGTTGGTTTTTCTGTCCAATATTCATGAACAAGGAGCGTGGTAGCAGTATTTAACTGTGCAAGATGAACTGTGGCCCCTGCCTATGCCTATCCAAGAATCTGCAGTGGATCTTAAGTTTGCTGGACAAGCACATATCTGAGCTGTGAAGACTCATATAGATTCAATTTGTTTCTTTCTTTGGAGATGTTGGAGTGATGCACTATAACAATAATCTTCAGCAACATTTTTCAACCCTTATTGTTCATGCATCACACAAAACCACGAAAAAGACATGAACACAATGCATATAGCTGTTATACCTACTCTTACTGCTAGGCTCCAGTCTATTTCCTTGTGTTTCTCACATCTTCCTTAAACACTCAGATTAGTTCATGTATTCAACAGAAGATGGTCACTAGTACTGTGGTATCAGCAACCAGCTTGTGATGAATAACAGAATTGTAGAATGGTTTGGGCTGGAAGGGACCTTAAACATCAACTAATTCCAACCCTCCTACCATGGGCAGGAACACCTTCGCCTAGACCAGGTTGCTCAAAGCCCCACCCAGCCTTGCCTTGAACACTTCCAGGGATGGGGCATCCACAGCTTCCCTGGGCAACCTGTTCCAGTCCCTCACCACTCAGTGAGAAAAGAATGTAATCCTAATATGTAATATAAATCTCCCTTCTCTTAGTTTAAAGCCATTACTCCCTGTACTGTCACCACACTCCTTGACAAAGAGTCCCTCCCCATCTTCCCTTTAGGCCCCCTTTAGGTACTGGAAGGCTGCTATAAGGTCTCCCTGGAGCCTTCTCTTCTCTGGAATGGACAACCCTAACTCCTTCAGCCTATCTTCATAGGAGAGGTGCTCCATCCCTGTGATCTTACTTGTGGCCCTCCTTTGGACTCCCTCTAATACTTCCATGTACTTCCTACGTTGGAGGTCCTAGAGCAGAACGCAGTATACTGGGTGGGGTCTCACAAGAGCAGAGTAGAGGGGGAGCATCACCTCCCTCGACCAGCTGGCCACGCTTCTTTTGATGCAGGCCAGAGTTTTTGATTGGCTTTCTGGGCTGCAAGCACACATTTCTGGCTCATGTTGAGCTTCTGAGCAGCCAGCACCCACAGGTCCATCTCAGGGCTACTTTCATAGAATCATAGAATCACTAGGGTTGGAAAAGACCTCCAAGATCATCTGGTCCAACCGTCCCCCTGTTACCAGTGTCATCCACTAAACCACGTCCCTAAGCACCAAATCCAACGTTTCCTTGAACACTCCCAGGGACGGTGATGCCACCACTTCCCTGGGCAACCCGTTGGAATGCTTGACTGCTCCTTCTGAAAACAAATGTCTCCTAATTTCCAACCTAAACCGGGCACAACTTGAGGCAATTCCCTCTAGAGCTATCACTAGTTATCTGTGAGAAGAGGCTGACCCCCAGCTCCCCACACCTTCCTTTCAGGTAGCTGTAGAGAGCAATGAGGTCTCCCCTGAGCCTCCTCTTCTCCAGACTAAACAACCCCAGTTCCCTTAGCCGCTCCTCGCAGGACTTGTGTTCCAGACCCTTCACCAGCTTCGTAGCCCTTCTCTGGACACGCTCCAGGGCCTCAATGTCCTTTTTGTACTGAGGGGCCCAAAACTGAACACAGTACTTGAGGTGTGGCCTCACCAGAGCAGCATACAGGGGGACGATCACCCCCCTGGTCCTGATGGCTACACTATTCCTGATACATGCCAGGATGCTGTTGGCCTTCTTGGCCACCTGGGCACACTGCTGGGTCATGTTCAGGCGAGCATCAATCAGCACCCCCAAGATCCTTTTCCTCTGCACAACTTTCAACCCACTCTCCCCCAAGCCTGTAGCGCTGCAGGGGGTTGTTGTGACCAAAGTGCAGGACCCGGCACTTAGCCATGTTGAACCTCATCCCAGTGGCCTCTGCGCATTGACCCATCCTGTTCAGGTCCCTCTACTGGGCCTTCCTACCTTCTGGCAGATCAACACTTCACCCCAACTTGGTGTCATCTGCAGACTTACTGAGGGTGCACTCAATTCCCTCATCCAAGTCATCAATAAAGATATTAAAGAGGATGGGCCCCAACACTGACCTCTTCGGAACACCACTCTTGACCAGTCTCCTGCTGGATTTCACTCCATTCACCACCACTCTCTGGGTCTGGCCGTCCAGCCAGTTTTTAACCCAGCAAAGAGTGTACCTGTCCAAGCCATGGGCTGCCAGTTTCTCCAGGAGAATACTGTGGGAGACCGTGTCAAAGGCCTTGCTGAAGTCTAGGTAGACTACATCAACAGCCTTTCCCTCACCCACCAGGCAGGTCACCCAGTCATAGAAGGGAATGAGGTTGGTGAGGCAGGACTTGCCTTTCATGAACCCATGCTGACTGGGCCTGATCCCCTAGTTGTCTTTCACATGCTGTGTGACTGCATTCAGGATGACCTGTTCCATCACCTTTCCTGGCATCGAGGTCAGGCTGACAGGTCTGTGGTTCCCCGGGTCCTCATTGCGACCGTTCTTATAGATGGGCGTCACATTAGCAAGTGTCCAGTCGTGTGGGACCTCTCCGGATGACCATGACCACTGACAGATGATGTAAAGCAGCCCAGTAATCACATCCTCCAACTCCTTCAGCACCCTTGTGTGGATCCCATCAATCCATTCTCCACCCAGCCTGTATTTGTGCTCCGCATCGCCCTGACCCAGATGCAAGACCATGTACTTGGGATTGTAGAACCTCATGAGGTTCACACAGGCCCACCTCTCAAACCTGTTAGGTCCCTCTAGATAGGTCCTCTTCCCTCCAGTGTGTTGATCACACCACACAGCTTTGGTGTCATTGGCAAACTTGATGAGGGTGCACTCAATCCCACTGTCCATGTCATTGACAAAGATGTTAAACAGCGTCGGTCCTAATACTGATCCCTGTGGAACACCATTCATTACCAATCTCTACCTGGACATCGAGCTGTTGATTGCGACTCTTAGAGTGTGATCATCCAGCCAATTCCTTATATACTTGAATACATCTGTCTCCTTGTTCCACAAGGATTTCGGGTGATCTTGACAGTCCCTTAGCTCTCAACAACCTTCTGTCACACAATATTAAAAGAAAAAAACTGGTAACAGATAAGATATAATCATGGCAGATGTTTGTATGCTGCCGCACCTTGTAACTAAATGTTGGAGATAAAGTTTCACAGATACCTAGACAAAAAGCTATATATGAAACTGGTTTCTGTAATGTGTTAAAAACATTATATAGTAAACAGTAATTGTTTGACAGGAGAATGGAAATGGAATGCTTCTATTTAAATATGAAAGGATTCCATGAACAATGCATTGGAAAAAGTCCTACTGCCCTAAATGGATCTACAAAGAGTCACCAAAGATGCAACACAAGACAATTCCTTACATATACCTTCACCAGCACCAGCCATAGGAATGCTGTCACCTTGCACCATAACCTGGTGTATGGTTCACCTCCCTGTACCAGTTCTGTTTGCCAAAAATGGTTCCTGAGCATCATTTATTTTCTTGACGACAAGGGAATCTTCCCTCCTTTATGTAGAGTTGTTCTGACCCTGTCATTCCTACTTCCATTCACCTTAACTCATTCTACTGTCAGGCCCTCTTGCACTCCATGTCAGATCATTCCCTGGTCACAACTACAGAGCAATTACAATTTCCCCTTTGGTAGCTTAAAGAATGGTTTGGTGTTGGGGAGCTTGGGGAGGAGGTCCACAATTTTTATATGGGAGAAAACGGAAATGGGTTTGGTCACAGTGGATGGGAATAACAAAAGAGGACCAAATCCACCTTCTGTCCCCTTTTCCCTAGCCTCTATGCTGGATTCATCTGCAGTGAAATTGTTCCTGTCACACAATTGTCTCATCTCTTTCAAAAGCTCAGTTGACAGCAATTTCATGATCCCCCTTAGCAATGTGTCTTACTGTGCAAGTTTTTTTAGCATAATGTCTAACCTTACTCTTCCTCGCTCCAGTTTAACTTGATTTCTTCTTGTTTTAAATATCTGAAAACTGCCTCCACATCTCTTCTCGAAATAGAACTAATTCTTTAAACAATACTAGATCATGCTTTTTAGACCATTGATCAAATTTATTTGTTGTCTTCTGGATTCCTCTCTGCTGATCCACATGTTGGTTTAAAGTTAACCTGTTACTCTCCTTTGGATATTTTGGAAGTTCAAGCTTTGATTGATGGCCAGTAGACTCTATTTTGTTTTCATCATTGTTGCTTATTTCCAATTGTGCTTGTTTTATACTACAGGAGCCCATCTATAATGGGGATTCTTGCTGCAGATAGAAAATTTCTGGGTGAGATTGGTGTACTGGATGGTGGAATGCATATATATGGAGGAGAAAATGTTGAACTTGGCCTGAGGGTAAGCCATTTTTTAACCTTTTCCTGAAAGTAGCAGTGAAAATTAGTATTCATTTTTTTTGGGGGGAAAAAAAAATATTTCTTACTCCTATTGTTGATTTTGCACCTCTTCACATCTTCCACTCTCGACTTTTTCCAAAATTTGGGCACAATATTTTCCTTCAAATGTCATGGGGGGATGACAGTCTCCGCCAAGAAGATACATTTTTGATACATGTCATAGAAGGATTAATACAAGGAATAAGCAAGCAGATCAAAATATACAATGCCATTATTACTATAGTACCAACAAATAGTTGCATGAGCCAACGCCAACCAGGCAACAACAAAGTCGATTTTTCCCAAATGTCTCTAAAACCCCAGGAAGTGTTGTCTTGGGCCACCTCATGTAAGATTTTGGTTTTCTCCCAAATATTTTTGAGATCGGTCTACATAAATCCAGCAACTGGCATTAATTATAGTGCAAACACCTCCTTGCAAGGCCAGTAATAAACCCATGCCCATTAGATTCTGGAATACCATCTCTGACAAACTTGTCACCTCCTCTTGCAGTGCCCTGCTCACATCTAGAGTGTTATTTTCTAATTCTTCAACTATGGCTGAGATACTCACAATAGCTTTTCCTAACTCACTCACCCTTAACCAAGGGATAAACCACCCTGCAAAACTATGAAACACTGTTCCTCTCTCCACTACAGGATTAATTGAAGTTCTCTTGATTCTGCATAGGTGGGTCTCAAGGAGACCTGTGCTTTGGTTTTGCATATCCTCAGTAATGATTATGTTCAGAATTATTGCTTGCACCCAGGGTGCAAGCTCCCTTCCATCCTAGGGGAAACGCTTTCCTGGCCCTATTATCACATTGCCAATACCACCCTTTGCCATTTGGGACTGGCCATCCAGTTACTGAATGATTCCTGCACCATGTTTGGTGTGCATTATATATATTAGCACTCCCGTAATTACCATATTTGGTACAATATGGATAATTCCCTACCTTATGGGTAACGTTCCCACGCCCAGGGTTAGTATTATTGCTCCCTGAATTTCCATCAGTATGAAGAATGATATGCATACTAATATAAAAACCAGAATACTGTGGGGACACTCTAATTCTACGTAATCCAACCCTTTTCCGCAATTACACATGGTATTCATTAATTTTTCCAAATAAGTTAAAGGTTAGTTTACAACTATGATCTACACTTCCTCCTAATTTTCATTTTAAAGGTTCTCCTATAGGAACGGTCTCCCAGGTCTCAGGGTCTATTGATGCCTTCACCCGGATGTAGTGAGTCCACCCTTTCTCAGCTGTTCTCATTCTCAGTAGTCAGGAGTACTTGGAATGGTCACTCCCACTCAGGCTGTAGCTTTGATTCCCTTCATGTTTGTATCAAAACCTAATCTCCTGCTTGAAATGGTTGGATTGGGACTTCCAGAGATGGAGTCTGAGCTAACAATCCACAGGCCCTAAGAGATGACAAAGAGGATGACAGCCCAAGTATATAATTTTTGAGAAAAACATCTTTTGTCTCAAATTGAGATAACTCATTCCCTTTGCCCAGGTACGGCAATCCAAATAAAATTTCATATGGTGAAACTGCCACATCTTTTCTTGGTGCCATTTGAATTTGGAGAAGTGCCAAAGGTAAGCACTTCATCCAGGGGAGCCAAGTTTCCAGTACTAACTTACTCAATTGCTTCTTTACTGTCTGATTCATCTGCTCCAACGTTCCAGAAGAGGAAGGATGCCAAGGAGTGTGAAATTCCCTTGTAATTCCTAGAGTCCACATTAGCCCTTGCAATATTTGTGATGTAAAGTGACTTCCTTGATCAGAGTCAATATTTTAAACAATTCCATACCTGGGAATTATCTGTTCTAAAATTACCTTAGCTACCGCATTCACAGTGTAGCAGATACTGAAGGGAAAGCTTCCACCCACCCTGACACATGATCGACCAAGACTAACAAGTATTTAAATCTACCTACTCTATGGAGTTCTTTAATATTTACCTGTGTACTTTGGAAGGTCGAATTTCTGTTTCTCGCCCCCCTTTAGGCTGGCTGCCAATAATTGTTATGTTTATTTACCCTGCATACTTGGTTAGCCAGAGTATATATTCTCTCACATACATATTTCCATAGCACAGTGTCACACGTTGCTTGAACTCCGTAATGACTCCCTCGATGTAAAACAGTTAATATTTCTCCTGTCCTGACAACAGAAGATCATCCACATATTGTAACATTAGCACCCCTTCCAGTGGTTGGAATTGCTCCAAAGTCTGCTCTAGAACTTTCCCAAATAAATTTGGTGACTCTGTAAACCCCTGAAGTAAAACTGTCCATCTGTATTTTTGTTTCTGCCCCATTTCAGGGTCTTTCCACTTGAAGGCAAATATATCTCTACTCTTGGGGTCCAATGGACAGGCTCAGAAGGCATCTTTTAAATCAATCATACTAAACCACTTACACTCATGTGGGATCTTGCTCATCAGAGTGTATGGATTTGGAATCACAGGGTGCCACTTCTGCACTATCTCATTGATCTTTCTTCCGCCAGCCTTTCTGACTGCCAGCCTTCCTTACCGTCAGGATAGGAGTGTTAAAGGGAGACAAGCGTGGCTCCAATAACCCATCTGTAATCAGCCCTTTTATTACTGGTTTAAGACCAAATTGTCCTTCAGTTGAGATAAGGTATTGCTTCTGATTTATTGCCTCATATCCTTCCTGCATACCTGTCCTCAGGAGAGTGATATTAAGCCCTCCTCTATTTCCTTCCATGACCCATACCACAGGGTCTTTCTCTTTATCATCAACCTCTGTCAATAACTTCATTGACACTGTTATTCCAGTCTAACAACTTACAATTTGAATGCCCAATTTCATCATCAAATCCTTTCCCAACAAGTTAGTCCCTGCCTTGGGTACATTCAATAATTGCCCAGTGATCGTTTTATACCTTAGTCTCAGTTTGGTGTCCCCAAAAAGTGGCACTGTTATCCCAGTCCCTTCTGCCCCTGTCACCTTTAGGGTTTCATTAGTTAATTTAAGCCCTGATACTTTATGGGCCAGTGATGACCTAGCTGCCCCAGCGTACTGGGTTTATGTAGCAAGGTTTTAGTAGCAGGGGGCTGCAGGGGTGGCCTGTGTGAGAAGAATCCAAAAGCTGCCCATGTCAGATCAGAGCCAGTTTCAGCAGGCTCCAAAGGGACCAACTGCTGCCCAGAGCCGAGCTGACAAGCGATGTTGTTTGTGCTTCTGTGAGAGCAGATTTAAGAAAGGGGGGGGGGGGGGGGGGGGTAATGGGACAAAAAACAAACAAACAAAACTGCTGCACAACAGCAGTTGGGAGACAGGAGTGAGAACGAGCCCTGCAGCCCCCAAGGTCAGTGCAGCAGGAGGGCAGGAGGTGCTCCAGGCACGCAGCAGCAGTTCCCCTGCGGCCTGTGGAGAGGCCTCTGGTGGAGCAGGCTGTCCCCTGCAGCCCATGGAGCAGATCTCCACGCTGCAGCCCGTGGAGGAGCCCCCGGTGGGGCAGGTGGATGTGGCCTGGAGGAGGCTGCGGCCCACAGGAGCAGGCCCCGGGCTGGAGCTGCAGCCCGTGGAGAGGAGCCCACGCAGGAGCAGGGGGTCTGGGGGGAGCCGCCACTCGTGGGGGACCCATGCTGGAGCAGTTTGCTCCTGGGGGATGGACCCTGCAGCATGGACCCATACCAGGAGCAGCTCACAAATAGCTGCCACCCATGGAGAAGCCCACACAAGACTAGCACCCGATGGGAGGGACCCCATGGCGGAGCAGAGAAGAGAGCAATCGTGAGTGAGCTGCAGAGAAAAAGTGTTACAGACCAACCACAGCCCCGACTCCCAGCCCTCCTACGCCAGTTTATGGTAGGGGAGGATGTGGAAGAGGGTGGATGTGGAGAATGCGCTCCCAGCTTGTTTCTTTTTTTGTTTCACACTGCTCCAGCCCATCAGCAATAGGTAACAAATTTTATTAATCTCCCTATTCTGAGTCTGTTTTAACTGTTACAGTAACTGTTGAGTGATCTCCCTGTCCTTACCTCAGTCCTTGAGACCTTTTCATTGTATTTTCTTCCCCTTTCCCTTTGAGAAGGGGGAGTGATGCAGTTGTAGTGGAGCTCAGCTGCTCAGCTGGGTAAAACCATAACACCCATTATCTATTTTAAATAGAACTGCTTCATTAGGTCCCACCACTATATTTATCAGGGGCGCTCAGTGGGACCAGCTTTCTGAGAAGCCCTGACTCCCCTATTCTGAATTTATAACAGCAAACAATCTCTCCTCCTTCTTCCATTCCAGACACTCCTGTTTGAGGTGACTGGCCCGGCCACACTTAAAACATTTTCTCAAAGCCTGTCCCTGCTAGGATTTAGGCTGTAACACAGGTAGCTTTCCTTGCCTGCCATTCTTTTGTCTCTCTTCCTCTCCCTTCCATCCTGGGTCTGACTTCCCCTGAAACTTTTCTTCCTCTGTCTCCGACCCTCTGTCTCACTACCTGGTCCACTGTGAAGACCATTAGTTTCGCTTTCTGCTTTTCCTTCTCATCTACCCTCCTGACAAACACCTTCTGGGCCTCCCACAGGAGGGTCTCCAATGACTGTTTGCTCCATCCTTCCACCTTCTGGAGCTTTTCTGTATATCTGGCCAGGCTTTAGTGACAAAATCAACTTTCAAGAGCCCTTGGGCTACTGGATCCTCAGGATTCATCCCCAAGTACTCTCTTATTCGTGCTTCCTTAATTCCCATTATTATTATATCCCTTAAGTCTCCCATATGATTTCTGTGTTGTGGTTTATTATCCCAGTTGGGGTCGGCAAAAGGATATTTCTGCTTTTCTGGAATTATTTTTTGTCCTGGGGCGTTGGTTCTTTCCCATTCTTGCATAGCTGCCTGCCTAATCATTCCCCCCCCCCTTCTCCAGTGAATAACATACTCAAGATCGATATTGTCCCCCCTGCCCTGAATATAAATTAGGCCCTAGAAACTGATCTAACTGTTCTGCTAGTCCTGTAGGGTCCTCAGTTAAAGACTTCATTTCCTTCTTAAATTTCCTAACCTCTCTGCTGGGGGGGGGGGGGAGTTCACATAACCTATTTGTCCTTGTCCCACTGAGCCCTTCTTGCCAGAGTCCAGAATGCACTTTTTCTCTAGGGTCGGGGTTAACTGCAGTCCTTGGCTCCCTTACTAGAGCAGCTGCTGCTGCTACTGGTGCAATATTAGGATTGCCGGGGAGGTGGGGGGCGGGAAGGGGGGGATTTATCCAAGGGTTTCCATCAACCTGCACTTCCCTCTGACTCCTCTTTCTCCTGGTCATAGCCCTTTTTCAATAAAAACTGACTTACCCCCTGCACGCAGCAAGCAGCGTAACAACTCCTCCTCCAAACATGGAGTCTTATTGTTTACGTATAAATTCAAAGCCTGACAAACCCAATTTTCATTAGACCCATATTTTGGCCAAAATACTGCTGTTCCCTCAATTGGTTCTTTTGTTTAGATTAATACACAGTTTTTAATCATTTTCTTTTTATCATTTCCTCTAGTTTGGGGATTATTCTTTTCCAATTTCTTATCATTCTTCCTGAAGGAATGCTGGTAGGCACTGCCTTAGGGACATCTCCCTGTCCCCTGGAACCCTTATTTCCTATTTTTCCTAGCCCTTGTCAGTGTGCTGCTGCAGAAATTTTTCCTCCTGCAGGGTACCACACACGAAAGTTCCAGTTTGAGAAAATGGGGGTGTACTGCTGAGCACTTTACTGTGCACAGAGGTACTGTACACCAGATTTCCACAAGACTCTTCCTTTCTCTCTTCTAACTCTTACTTTGTCTGTCTCTGGCTGTGCCCCTTGTGGAGCTACAGAACCACGGATCAGGACTCCACACTCACTTCGTGCAAAAGTACATCTCAGTCACACTTCACACGAGTCTTACCCAACCCCCAAGGCAATACTTAATATTTCTTACCTTGATCTGTGCACAGAGTTACTGGGTCGGTTCTCGAAACTGGAGTGCCTACCTTCCTTTCTTCCCTAATTCTTCACTGATCCTTTCTTCTTAACCAGTCTTGGTTCCTTTGTCAGCTCTCTGCAGAGCCACTGTCACCAAGGCACAGGACCGCTGAAATCAGTGGGGCACGCTTTCCTGCTGCAGTGGTAATGGGGCTCCTCTGAAGGCAACTGGATCCTGGGCGAGCCCCCAGTTTGTGAGAAATAATCTGCAGCTGCAGATCTCAGTGAAGTACCATTTTTATTCATGATTGCAATGGCAGGTGTTCTGCAAGCAGGAGCGCACAGCGGAAGTGTATCAAAGGCCTGTATTCCCTGTTACCCGACGCTTGATTCCTTCCTTGTTGCCTCATTGGCTGAGTGCTACAGGTTCATGAACTATGCACTGGTTGTTACAATGCCCTGTATGTGCAATTTTATTTGACCAACCTTTAATTTCACCTATTTCTAGTTTCTTTTCTTTTTTTTCTCTCTCTCTCTCTTTTTTTTTTTTTTTTTAACTGGAGGGGCCCATGATTTTGTAGCTTCTTGTTCTTGATGATTCTGCAACTGCTTGTCTTGTTTTTCTTAATCATCCTCCTTATTTTGGGACAGTGGGACTTTCCACTGTCCCCTTATCTGCTTAACATACTCCCCACTGCTATATCTGTGCAATCACTTTTGAAAATGAAAGGTTAGTGGAATTTTCCACTGCAAAAGCACAACTTTAATCCTTAAAACAAAACAGAAATGTCCATGTCCCCTAGAAAGTAATGTATTCTTCAACTTCAGATGTCTTCAAATCAAGAATGGATGACTTCCCCCCCTCCCCAACATTGTTATCTGGAGTGTCTTCAGCTATTAGGGAACATGTTACAGAAATAAAAATTCCATTAGCAAGTATTTTTGAAAAGTAATAGTGGATGGAGATATTCTAGAAGACCTGAGAAGATTGAAAAAAGAAAAGAAAGAAAAAAAAAACAAAAAACATAGTGCTTATCTTTCTAAAGAAATATGAAAGCCACGGGGCTTTGAAAGACAGTAGTAACCAGGTTCAAAATGAACAAGAGGGAGGAGTAACTTCACTCTTCCAGCTGCAGATTTGTGGATCTCCTTCCAAACAGTATGGTGGGTCTTAAAAATTTTCAGTCATTCATGGGAGGACTGAAGAGTTATTGAAGAAAAACCTAGTCAGAGTTAGTAAACACCAGTGAATCACAGGAATAAGCAGAAAGTCCCCTGGCCTGAAAATAAGTGAGGACTGTGAGAGGTAACATATGTATTTGGCTTGTTCTTACCCTTTTCCAGGAATAAGTTTGTAGTTTGTTCTGTATACAAAATACAGGTTAGATGGACCTTTGGTCCAGTATGGACATTTTCTCATGTTCTTACAGCTCTTTTTATTTTTAGTTCTGAATTAGTAAACTTGAGTTTAGATTAGCATAGCTTCTGGCCTCTTGAGGACACACTTGCACTGGTTCATATATAGTAAGGCTGGGTATGTTTGCGCTGGATCTTTGGTACTTTTGAAGTGTTGGCTGTAGCCTGCTTAGGTATCTCTTTGAATGCCATGTACATATTTTCCAGGAACCCACTGGATTTTTTTCTTCCTCTTGAATTCTTCCTAACATATAAGATTTTGCAGGATGAATTTTGTTCTCAGGATGTTCCAGGCAATGTCACTGCTCCTGACAGTTCCTAATTCAGATCCACATTCACCACAGTATTTAGCAGTCTAGCTTCTAGTGAGACTGTTTGGAGGCATATACCAGTTTGCCTTAGAGTATCAAAGTGGTTCTGAGTGCTTTGCAGCAGGAAACTGGTGAGCAGTTCTGTTGATGATGATGGCAAAGAAAAGGAAGAAAGAATATTCCTTTGCTCTCCTGGACTTGTGATAGGGCAACACACAGTAGAAATGAGAGGTATTGAAAAATTCTCATTCACTCAAGCTGGGAAATATAACTTGGAATGTTGAGGGCATGGCAGTTCATCTGGTGAAAGACTAGGGAGACCAAAAATGGGAACATTTTAACAAAAATGCATAGAGCTTGAAGAAATAGGCAACTTCACCTGACATTCTCTCTTCTTGATCCAGGCCTGGCAGTGTGGAGGTAAAATAGAAGTACTGCCCTGTTCGAGAATTGCTCATTTGGAAAGAGCCCACAAGCCTTACTTGCCAGACTTGAGTATTGCAGTGAAACGCAATGCCTTGCGAGTAGCGGAAGTATGGATGGATGACTACAAGTACATGGTCTACTTTGCATGGAATCTTCCAATTGAGGTGGCAATGTTCTCCTATGTTTCAAACTGATAACCAGGGTTTAAAAGTGGACAAATAAGAGCTTATGGTTATAAGAGTGGTTATTAAAAAAAAAGTTATTAATATTGATATGGTGATAATTATTGGTATGGATGACATCTAAGAGCCATGCTCATAGACTTGTTCCTCTTTGGCTAAGAAAGCAGTGTGAATTACATCAGGCACCACTCATAAAGTGTTTTCAAATGCAGTAGTTCATTCATGTTAATCACAGTATATCGACTTCTCATTTGGCTTGATATTCTTAACACTCACTGAGATCTATGAAGTAAGTCTTATAAAATTAGGTCCCTGTTTGATTCTTTGTTGGAATTTTCTGGTTCTCTCTCACTTTGTGAAGTCATTTACTGTTCAAGTTTTTTTACTCCTGTTCATGAAAAACATTTTTACACTGCTATTTTTCCTTTAATAATAATTTGTCCTTTAATTGTTTCTTTTATTTATTTTTTATATATATATGGATATATATTTAATTAACTTCAGTACTTGTGAATATGATTTTAACCTGTACAAACAGTTGAAGATATGGAATTGTCAAGTCATTTGAGTATGTAATCTTTGGTTAATAACAAAAACTGTATGAATTTTCCCAGTCTGCCCTTAGTGGGTTTATGAATCTTTAACAAAGGAAGAATAGCTTCCCATCTACTTGTATTTTGCTTGTATTAAAGAAACAAATCAAAATATATAGTCACATACTATAAATTAAAACATCAGAATAATTCATTTCCCTTTCCCATTAATTAACCTTTACAGTAAATATATGGAATTTTTCATCTGAATATGGTAGTCATCAAAAACTAAGCTTTTAGTTGTAACATACATAACAGTTTTCACAATGAATGAAACCTGTGTGAAAATTGTTCATTTCTAATGACCACTTTTCTCTGGGATGTACAAATGAAGGTCAAATTCCTAAGCTAACTGATTCAGGCCTCAGACTGCATTTTAGAAAACTGCTTAAAGGCTGGATATAAATTCTTGTAGGACTTATCTCTGTCAAACTTTCCTACTTTGATATTCTTTATATTTATGAAATCATAACATGTTAGTTTTTCATCAATGTATTGGTACTTCTAGGCAAAACAAGTTCTGAATTTCTGAAGTTTAAAAACATGCATGGATTTTTCAAAATGACCTTTTGAATATAATTTGTATGTCATTAATAGGAAATATGGAGAAATAAGTCTGTGTTTTTCCTGGTTTCTCAGATGACTTTTATGTTCTGAAATTAAGTATGGTGTTATTGCAGAATTCTGGAATAGACTATGGAGATCTTTCTTCCAGAAAAGAGCTAAGGAAAAAACTGAACTGTAAAGGCTTTGACTGGTACATAAAAAATGTTTACCCTAATTTAAGATTTCTTCCCAACATTGTTGGCTATGGAACAGTAAGTACTGAGTCTATTTCAAATATGGAAAAACTCATTAACTCTAGTGTTAGGAAGAAATGTTGCAAACACTGTTTTTCTGATTGTAATATATTTCCCTAGAAACTTTAAAAAGTCTTTTAACATGTCTTTCTAGACATTAAAGCTTTCAAACATCTTTTTTCATATTAGTTGTCAAACTAGAATTTCTAAACTGTGGTTATTGTATACATGCTGATGAGAGTACAAAAGTAATTTGGGAAAGTGCATAATATGCGTTGTTTTACTATATGAAAAGCTCACTAACTGTTCAACAAGAATAGATCGACAACTTCTTGTAAGTACCTGCATTTTTCCATGGAGTAGAATAGTAAGGATTGGATTGTATGGATTTTTTCTGCAGAAGTTAGCAGGATAATTTGGAAAACATGAAGGTATGAATCGAGATAGCAAATAGTTTAGCAATAGTTCTAGAGAATAGCAATATGTATAATTGCAATAGTTCTCCCTGTTTACAAAAGGGACAACTGGTCATCCAGGCTGCAGTGGCTTCTTAACATAGCTAGACAGATTCTAGACCCAGGCTTATATACCTTGCTGTAGCTGGGCAGTGATACCCACCTGTTTGGAGCTGTCTGGTGACTTCTGAGATGGTGCAATGTTACACAACATTTATGAGCCTTTGAAGTACCTTAGATTTGCTTTTGATTTTTACTGTGATGAATAATTTCTACAACACTAATTCAAGATTTTTTTTTTTCTAAAACCATATTGCATTTCCCACTTCAGGATTCAATACTAAGCTCTGAAAAAAGTAACATTACTCTCAGGACAGTTTCTAAAATTAGTGATGAGGAGTCAAAAATAGAATTGCTGTTCCTCATGGTAAATTTCCTATTTTATTCTGTAGATGAAAAACACATTGAAAGAAGACATCTGTATTGATCAAGGTCCGGTCCCTGGAAACACACCAATTATATATCCCTGTCATGCATACTCACCACAGGTAATGCAAACAAGTGAACAGATATTCACATATGAGGTATTGCTAACTGTTACTTTTAAGCGCTCAAAGGGACATGAAAAAGGTACTTCAAGACTATTCTCTCTATGCTTTGAAAGGGAAATATTAAACTTTATTTCATTAAATTCTAATCCCCAATCCAACTGGTAGCAGAGCAGGCTCATGTGGATATCTAAGTGCATTAAACTAAGGTTTTTGATTTAGCCTTGCTGAAAAATGTGAGACCTTATGTTGATACTGATCCTGTTGATTGACAGAAGATCAGCACGTTAAAAGGGAGAGAGATGGAGCTCTTCCACACACCTCACTGCCTACTCTCTCCATAGGTAGGAAGCTGAGGGTTACCATTCAGGAGTAAGCATCCTGCTTTTTTTCATTACCACAGGAGAAAGATGTTGTATGGTGTCACATTCGTCCTAGTTTAATTACTGAGAGATCAGTGAGTACTGGTACTGTACAGGTGATACAGCTCAATATCAGTTTGGGAACTGTGTTCTATCAATCTGCTGATGAGATTTCCTTAGCACTTTAATTCACTGTCAGTGGTGTCACCTTGCCTTTCAGCACGTGTTTTATCACAGCACAGGCGAAATGTACATAGGAGGTTTACGTGCCCGACTAAATGCAGTTGATCGATGTGTAACAGACCCTGGGAGTGGGGACCTGCCAATTTTAGAGCAATGTGACATAGCTATGAGTAAAGGCCTGAACTTGCACTGGGATTTTAAGCAGGTAGGTGCATTTCTATGTCCCCACATTTCGATAAGCTTTCCCATTATGAGTAATCCTTAAACACTTTCCTTGCATAGCAGTTTGCCTGTGAATAGTGTTGCCTCAATTTCAAGACTTGCAGGTGCCACTACAAGAGCTAAGGTGAAGTTGATTTCATCTTCAGGGGTGTGTGATATGGGGAATGGTCACACAACAGAAGCTGACCAGTCTTCACTTGTTATCTGAACCATAGCCACTTACATTTGTCCATCTGTCTGTCTGTCTGGGTAGAATCAGCTGGCTTAAGCCTGTTACACAAAGGTTAAAGCATAAAGGTCTTGTCATTTTTAGCTGGGAAGACTAAAAACATTCACTTGCTCACAGCTCAGCTGAAAGGTACGAAATATGCAAGCCCAAGAGTCTCTATTGCTTTTGGTCTGACTGTGCATTGTGAACCCTCTCCACTATCCACCATCTGTCCTCCCAGTCTTATCATGGGACCTGTTGGTCTTAAGGGAAAAAGTAACAGGCCTGCTCCCTCTCTGGTACTTTCATCTGTAACAGTGTCTGAGCATGGAAGTCCTAGCCAGAGATCAAGCTAGGTTCATCCTTTCAGTGCTCTGGTTACAGCTGGCCATTAGAGTCTTCATGCTATGAAAAGTTCAGTTGTCTCCATTTGTGCAGTATTTATGCTAGCTGATGCTGATGACATGCTTAAGAGCCTCAGTGATACTTTCATCTTCTGTATTCAGTACCTCTTCCTTCTGCTTAGTCAACTAGTCTAGGAGAGAGACAGCCATGGTGTATGATGGTGCAGGGGGAGGATAAACTGGCAGCAACAGCAACGATGGAGGGAGAGGTGGGAAAGGAAGCCATGCATCTTCACCCTTGTCAGGCAGTTCAAACCTTATTAGCTTATGTAAGTAGTAGTTAATTAATTTTACATAGGATGTATGGGCAATGTCTACTATATATCCCTCTCAGTGAAAAACTAAACAGGAGACAAATCCAGTAAGAGTGGTAGAGAATAGAGTTGAACTGGTGAAAGCCAAAGGTTTCAGTGAAGTATAACAAATATTATCGATTTACATGGTCTCCAGAAATTCTAATACAGAATTTCTTTTATCTTTAGTCTGGGCTGTAACCATAAAACTTAGAAAAAAGTGCAGGTGTGTTTCTGGAAGATTTAGATCCACCTTAAAAGTAAACTTTCAGTTCCTCATATGTGTCGAGCATTATTATAATCAAACAACTGGCAAACAGGAGCCAGTTAAGATCCTGTTGGTCTGGAGCCCAGCTACTTGTCAACATCCTCGTTTCCAGTGTAACGAGATGACTTAATCACACCCCACTGCATTCGCAATAGTTAAAACTGAAATATTAACTTAGAGATAAGGCATGACCGTTCTTTTATCTGTTATTAGTTTTATTGAGAAATAGGATGCAGTGTTAAGATATGTTAAGATTTATTTAGAAACAGGATACAGTGTTAAGAATTGGCAGTCTGTTGAAGTTCCTGCTGACTGGAAGAGGGAACTTCATAACCCCCATTTTTAAAAAGAGAAAAAGGGAAGATCCAGAGAACTACAGGCCAGTCAGTCCCACCTCTGTGCCTGGCAAGATCATGGAGCAGATCCTCCTGGAAACTATGCTAAGGCACATGGAAAATAAGGAGGTGATTGGTAATAGCCGACATGGCCTCATTAAGGGAAGATTGTGCTTGACAAATCTTGTGGCCTTTTGCAGTGGGGTTACAGCATTGGTGGATAGGGGAAGAGCAACTGATATAATTTGTGTGGACTTGTGCAAAGCATTTGACACTGTCCTGCATGATATCCTTGTCTTTATATTGGAAAGACATGGATTTGATGGATGGACCACTCATTGGGTAAGGAATTCATAGGATGGTCACACTCAAAGAGTTGTGGTCAATGGCTCAATGTCCAGGTGGAGATCAGTCATGACTGGTGTCCCTGAGGGGCAGGTATTGGGACTGACACTGTTTAACATCTTTATCAGTGACATGGACAGTGGGATTGAATGCACCCTCAGCAAGTTTGCTGATGACACCAAGCTGAGTGGTGCAGTTGACAGGCTAGAAGGAAGGGATGGCATGCAGAAGGACTTGGACAGGCTTGAGTGGTGGGCTTGTATGTACATCATGAGGTTCAAAAAGGCCAACCACAAGGTACTGCATCTGGGTCAGAGCAATCCCAAGCACAAATATAGGCTGGGGAGAGAATGAATTGACAGCAGCCCTGAGGAGAAGGACCTGGGGGTGTTGGTTAATGACAAGCTCAACATGAGCTGTCAATGTGCACTTGTAGCCTAGAAAGCTAACCTTATCCTGGGCTGCATCAAAAGAAGTGTGGCCAGCAGGCTGAGGGAGGTGATTCTCCCCCTCTGCTGTGCTCTTGTGAGGCCCCAGTTGGGGTACTACGTTCAGCTCTGGGTGCACAGCAGAAGAAGGACATGGAAGTATTATAAGGAGTCCAGGGGAGGGCCACAAAGATTGTCAAGGGGCTGGAGCACCTCTCCTGTGGAGAAAGGCTGAGGGAGTTGGAGTTGTTCAGCCTGGAGAAGAGAAGTCTTAAGGGAGACCTTATAGCAGCCTTTCAGTAACTAAAGGGGGCCTACAGGAGGGCTGGGGAGGGACTTTTTGTCAGGGAGTGTAATGATAGGACAAGGGGTAATGGCTTTAAACTAAAAATGGTAGATTTAGGTTACATATTAGGAAGGAATTCTTTCCTATGAGGGTGGTGAAGCACTGGAACAGGCTGCCCAGAGAAGCTGTGGATGCCCCATCCCTGGAAGTGTTCAAGGCCAGGCTGGATGGGGCTTTGAGCAACCTGGTCTAGGGGAAGGTGTCCCTGCCCATGGCAGGGGGGTTGGAACTGGATGTTCTTTAAGGCCCCTTCCAATCCAAACCATTCTGTGATTAAGTGATTCTATGATTATGATTCTATTATTTTATGATGTAATAAAATGTTTATTTGAAGTGTAAAAGGAAACAAACAAACAAGAATGAAAAACTCTGAAAAGCAGACACAAAATAAACCTCTAAATATATTTAATAGGCATTGAAGGGTATCAAAAACTGTCATGCTTCATTAGCATGAGGCAAGTGCAAAATTTTTCTTTTATATCTGTCACCTAGTAGTGTTTGTCAGACTCATTTGTAGAGGCCAAGACAATTACTTTCTGACTAAGCACTAAATTTAAATGCCCACATCTTCTCTCACATTTTTTTTTCCTTTTGTAGGGATCAGCTGTAATCAACAGAAACACTAAAAGATGCCTTGAAATCACAGCAGACAATACAGGTACATATAGACTTGTAATGCAGACCTGCACGGGACAAAGGTGGAATATTCAACACACAGTAAAGGACTGGGGAAAGACCAAAGATCTGGAACACAGGATACAGCAGTGAAAGCGTTTAATTGAGGATCTTTTTCTTTGAAAATTGCTATGTTCATAACACAGCACTGAAAGCAGTGAACTGAAGAGTTTGATAGGGTTTTTACAAGGGTTTTGCAAGGGTTTTTACAATGTGTTACTTACTACAATAGCTGTCGTCTACTAATGCAAAGGTACACATTCATCTCTCTGTGCTCTTAGCATCCCTTGCCAAGTGCCCTTGCCAATCCCACTCCTAACCATGAGTTTGTTTGGTTAGGAGTGGAATTGTCTTTGCTCTGTTTCGTCATCACTGGAGAGAAGCAGTTACTCCCAAAAGTGTTTCAGCCCACCTGAGTTATTTATGATGTCATTTGGAAGTGCTTACCTCTGCACATTAATGACAGAGCAGGTGCAAGGTCTCTCACTTCGTAACTTACGAATATTCAGAAATAACAAATATGGGTCTAAGGCTTCTTGCTTAATCACAGTTTATGAGTTTATCTTAGGCTGAATTGGAAAATTTTTCTTGGGTGATGCAGATAATGCAATACTTCTTGGCATGATGTGTTCATGCTAGTGGGTGAAATGAAGTGCATTTTCTTTCTGTATAATTTACCTGGACATGAATCAGTTTCTCAGTAAAGCTTATTAGATTCAGCAGTGTGCTACACTAAGGCTGTTTAATGAATACCTTCATGAAGCTGACTTGTGTGAGCCAGCTAACAGCATGGATTAAGGGGGATTGAATTCAGTAGTTTCTGCAAACTAATATAAGGCCAGTACAGTAGTGTATGTCTGTTGAAGAAACCAAGTAAAGTACAGTCTGAGTTGCTAATAAGAGGCAAACTCCAGGTAGACTCAATATGAATTCCTCTTCTCTAGTATAGAAATAGGGGTAGGAGGAACTGGCTGTCCTACTTCTTAGAGTAACCACTCCTAGGACCTACGCTTATTTGTTAAAGGGAACTCCTGCAAAACAAACTCACTGAAACTATACAGAGTTTCAGCCTGAAGTAATTTCATTATCAAAAAAGTGGCAAGCATTTTATTTGATTAGAAAATGTGTTCAGAGTTTGTTTGAATATAATCTCATGAACTCATATGACTTCCGTTTTGTTTTCTGATTTCTCTGTAAACTCGGTGTGAACCATCTATCCCTGATATTCAGGTCTGGAATTGGACAAACTCTTCTTAAAAGAAAATCTTTGGGGGCTTTTTTTTTTTTTTTCCCCTGAAAATTGATTTTTAAAAGTGCTACATTTTATCCAGATTGGATTTAAGCTACTAAAATTAACTCTTATTCCCATGTTTTGTGTCAAAGCCAGACACCAAAGAAAATGTTTTATATGTGCTCTGCTGGTTTTCTGCATCTTCAACAGTGTGTCTGACCAAAGCCAAAGGATTTAGCAATTTGGAAAGCACAGTGAAGATTGTGGAAATTTTGCCAGCACTACTGAGAATATAATCTGGTTTGCTGCCGCTGGTGATGGTAAATAAAAAGTGTTCACGTAACCATTTCTTCATCTTAATATGTCACTTTAATACAACCAAAATGTAATAGGCATTTGAACAATTTTGTTTTGAAATTAGAGTTTGGAAAACATCAAAATATTCCAGAAAGTCTGGATTTTCTGTTTCTTAATGTATGGCCAACCGTTATACACAAGGATCAACAACAAAACAAAACACTTCAAATGTACTAATATATTGGTTTCTCTCAAGTATGCGTTGTCTTATTTTTTTGAAGCCCATCCACAAATGCAACTGTTTGGCTAATTTAGTAGACAGGAAAGACAGTAGCCATAAGAGAATAACTCAATTTTCTGACTAGTGCTTTCTGGTGATGCTTGGTGAGACATAAAGAACAACTTAGTGTTTTTTTTTTGCTTTTTTTTTTTTTTTGTGCTACAGCAGTAATACATTGCTCTCACTAATAATACTTTTTAAATTGGAAATTCACTGCATGAGGGGGGAACTAGTGCATAATTTCTCAGCAAGTCAAGAGTAGGGGTAGAAACCATATGTCATGGTGTGTCACGAGAAGGAACCTATGACTGTAGCTGTGGTGGTTTAACACCAATGGCTAGCTAAGCTCCCACCAGACCCCCTGCTCCTGCATGGGCTCCTCTGCACAGGAGTCTGCTCTGGCAGGGGCTCTCCATGGGCCGCAGCCTCCTCCAGGCCACATCCACCTGCTCCAGCGGGGGCTCCTCCACGGGCTGCAGTGTGGAGATCTGCTCCGTGTGGGACCCGTGGGCTGCAGGGGGACAGCCTGCTCCACCAGGGGCCTCTCCACAGGCCGCAGGGGAACTGCTGCTGCCTGCCTGGAGCACCTCCTGCCCTCCTGCTGCACTGACCTTGGTGCCTGTGGGGCTGGTTTTCTCACATGTTCTCACTCCTCTCTCCAAGCTGCTGTTAAACAGCAGTTTTTCCCTTACTTAAGCATGGTCTCACAGAAGCTTAAAAAGTGTCACATTGGCTCAGCTTTGGCCAATAGTGGGTCCCTTTTGAAGCCAGCTGGAACTGCCTGTTCTCTAACATGGGGCAGCTTCTCGGCTCTTCTTACAGAGACCCCTCCTGCAGTCCCCCCTGCTGCCAAAACTTTGCCACACAAGTCTAATGAGTAAATGAATAGTATCTCTTCTTGATCTGGTAACCAGTCATTAGCTGAACGTTCAGAAACGCAGAAAATCACCTCAGCTCCTGCAGAATGACATGTGAGTCATGTGTTAAACAAAGGAAAACAAGTAATAAATAATAACATAATAGAAGTTTTTAATGCGTGTTCATATGCAAAGGGAAACTTTAATTCAAAGCAAATATCAACAAAATGACTGAGATTCATACCACTGTGAAGTAAGCCATAGCAGCATGTACAGAGTTAAGCTTTTCTCCTTGGTTTTGTGCTCAAGCAATCTTGGCCTTACTGCATATTGTAAAATAAATACAGCTTAGGAGGAAGAACTAGAAAGGGATAAGAAGTTTTTCTGTAATATTTGGTGGAATGGGGAGAAGGGTCAGTCTAGAGGCAGGAGCTATTTAAGGGACTACTAACCATCAGTCTCTTTAAGGGGAAAATAAATCAGAGAACAGAAAATCCTTTCAGCTTGCACCAGGGGATTTGTTTAGTTCTGACCAACAATGTTGTGGGGAACTGTGAAAATAACATTTATATTTGTTTTCATTTATATTTTTTGCCTGATTTTTCTCACCTAAATTTATTTCTTCCCTTTTCCACTCTCACTGCAGAACTAGTCCTTTTGAAACGTTAAGCACATGTGTTACCATTGCAGTATAATACTCTTCTTGCATCAAGAGCAATCCAGTCAGAATCAGTGGGCAATCTTTAACTAGATGATAGATTAAATTTTATCTGTGAGAAATGTATCTGTCAAAAGAAAAAGTAGCCTCATTAAGTATAAGAAACTTTAGCAAAAGAATTCTTATTTTCAAAAAGGTAATTTACTACACATTTCACTAGTTCACCACTATGCATGTCCCAGTCCGAACACAATTTTTCCATTCCTGCACAAGACAGAAATAGCTCACTTTGTTTGTTGGTTTGATTTGATATTCCTGGGCTTTATTCATCCTATTTAAGCTGCTATATATCTATTTGTTTT
The DNA here is from genome assembly GCF_964034855.1 of Anser brachyrhynchus. Taxonomy (NCBI): domain Eukaryota; kingdom Metazoa; phylum Chordata; class Aves; order Anseriformes; family Anatidae; genus Anser; species Anser brachyrhynchus. The sequence goes on from NC_137694.1 coordinate 106,349,959, forward strand.
CCTGCACATATCTTCCAGCACATTGTGTTTTCTGCTCCCCCCCCCCCCGTTTTTTTTTTTTTCCCTCTGCTAAGTATCCTGTGAATGCATGTTCTCTGAAATCTTCAGCAGACTGTGAGTCTGAGCTTTTCCTTCTGCTGAGAGAGGCAGAAGAGGACATCCACCAGATCCACCAGTTTGACAGGTATTGGGGGATATGAATAATTGCCAGCACAGAGAGGCAGAGCTGCTCACAGACAGCCACCCAGAATCCCTCAGTAACCAAAGCACAAGCCTGAAGATTGCCAAGAAGATAAGGAGTCCGTCAACTACACAGGGTAGAACAGGGTAATGTCCTGTCCCTCACACCTGGTAAGTATGGCACTAGGGCTTTGCATAAGTGTTATTTAAGCAACTGTCGTCAGTATTTAAAACTAGCAACATACGGTTTAATGGCAAACGTTATCTTGAGGGAAGACAGTAGTTTGATAAAGGGAAAATACTCGTCTTATACAGGTAACTTTGCGAAGACATTGTCAATTCAGCATATTTCAAGGAAAAAAGGTGCAATATTAGAGTGCTACACTGACAGCCATATCGAAAAAGACTGAGATAAATATGTGCAAACCTATAATGCAAGGAAATTTCATCTGATAGCTATCACACACCGGAGCCATCCAGGTTTGCCTCTGCATCTCCTTTGGACTTGAATCTCTGTGTGTCTGACCACACCACACCTTTTCTTCCAAGGTGCTGCCTGTCTCGTTGATGTTCTTTGTCTTCTAGACCTTGGAGATCAGTGAGACAGGGCCCTAGCAATTATCCATGCAGTGCTACAACTATTATTCTATTTCTTGTTTCCCTTTCCTAAAGCAACATAACCTGCTGAATTCCTGCAGCAGCTACTGCACCTGCTGCCTACATAACTCCACCAGATCACCCCTTGCATGGGTGGAGCACCCCACATTCCTCCACACAAGAGTGTGGGCTGCAAAATCTCCACCTGGACAGCAGCCTCCCTGAGAGGAAGCTCTGTCTGGATGGCCTCCTCCACTTGTCCACGGCTGGCCTGGCTAGGTTCCTGGCTGCTGCAGAGCACAGCACATGTCTGGTGTTAACTACCATTCTACCAAGAATCTCAGAGCACTGCCTATAAGCACTGATTATTTCCTGAAGGTCTTAAGCTTCTCGGTAGGTTTGCACAGACTGCAACATGCCAGAGAGTCCATCGAGGCACACACAGTACAAGAGTGTTGGGGCTCAGGAACCCCCTCAGACACCTCCTGGGACCTCACAAACCTTGCGTGCTTCTCAGCACACTGAGACTGCTGCTGCCCTTCAGAAGAAGCTACAGAACAGATCAAAACTGCAGTAATCAGTGTTTATTGAATATCTGTGGTTAAACATCCTGCCCACTCCACCCCCAATCAATAGCATGCCTTGGGGTTACAAGGAAAAAGCCCTTTAAACAAGCTGATGATGACATGCACACTTTCTGCTGTGAGATAAGCAAAGAAGGAAGTTTCAGTGTGCCAGTTCTGGGACATCTGTCTGTGACATCCTGAACTACACTGTGAAGGAACCTACATCTCTGTATCCAAGGGATGATTTGCCTCCTACTTCACCTTGGGCAAATATGTGGTTACTCACTAATCTAAAGTGTATCTTACTTCAAGGTATCTTCCTTGTGTAATCTTCCTTCCTTTTAATCTGCCTTAAAACTGTGTGTACAATGGGTGTGTAATGTGTAGGCAAACATGTAATAGCCTTAATTTATCACTGTTCTTGTAAAACAGTTTATTTTGGAATGAAAGGATTGATTTTCTGCAACCTTAAAATGATTTTCACCACTGCTTCTTGGATGGTCTTTCAAGCCTTTGAGGGGAGTGCAAAGGATGGCAGACCTTTCTAAAACAAGGGAACAAGAGTTAGTCTACTTCATTTACCTTATTCTGGCAGCTATAGGTAGAATTTTAAGGAAGTAAACGTGAATGTTCATTGCCATAATTCGTCTGGTAATTTTGGACAAAAGATGAGCAATTATTTTATAATTTGGCAATTTCCTGCAGCTTGAAATTCAAGTAAGTTTGTGTTCACATACTTTGGCAGTAAGGGAGCTGATGATTTTGTGATACATCTGAAAATACATTATTTTCTAGAGAAAACAAATCACCAAATCAAACCATTTGCTTTAAACAGAGATCTCTCCACATACAAAATCATAGTAGTATTTTGGATAAGTGATACAATTGTTAGCAGCCATGATTCAGAGATTGAAAATTGGCAGGCTTGCTGACAAAGGCCTGGCATGGCCCAGCCCCGCTGTATCAATCTTCAGCTATTATCATCAGATGAGTGTGTTGGCTGCAATGGGATTATCAAGATTCATCTAAATGAATCTTATTTGCTCTGGTGGAGTACTGCAAAGATCCAAGGCAACTGGAAGGTAACTGAACAGCAAGTGTTTCTATTTTCCTTCTCAATGGTTGGGAAGATAGTGAACTGAAATTCTGAAAGATCATAGAATCATAGAATCATTAAGGTTGGAAAAGACCTCCAAGATCATCTGGTCCAACCGTCCCCCTACTACCAATGTCACCCACTAAACCATGTCCCTTCTCTGGACACGCTTCAGGGCCTTGATGTCTTCTTTGTAGTGAAGGGCCCAAAACTGAACACAGTACTTGAGGTGTAGTCTCACCAGTGCTGAGCACAGAAGGTCAATCCCTACCCTAGCCCTGCTGGCCACACTGTTTTTGAATGCCAGAATGCCTTCTTGGCACCTGGGCACACTGCTGGGTCATGTTCAGGCAAGCATCAATCAGCACCCCCAAGATCCTTTTCCTCTGCATAGCTTTCGAGTCACTCTACCCCAAGCCTGTAGCGCTGCAGGGGGTTGTTGTGGCCAAAGTGCAGGACCCAGCACTTAGCCATGTTGAACCTCATCCCATTGGCTTCTGCCTGTTGACCCATCCTGTCCAAGTCCCTTTGCAGGGCATTCCTACCCTCCGGCAGATCAACACTTCACCCCAACTTGGTGTCATCTGCAAACTTACTGAGGGTGCACTCAATTCCCTCATCCAAGTCATCAATAAAGATATTAAAGAGGATGGGCCCCAACACTGACCTCTTCGGAACACCACTCTTGACCAGTCTCACACTGGATTTCACTCCATTCACCACCACTCTCTGGGTCTGGCCGTCCAGCCAGTTTTTAACCCAGCAAAGAGTGTACCTGTCCAAGCTGTGGGCTGCCAGCTTCTCCAGGAAAATACTGTGGGAGACCGTGTCAAAGGCCTTGCTGAAGTCTCGGTAGACTGCATCAACAGCCTTTCCCTCATCCACCAGCTGGGTTACCTGGTCAGCTCCCTCAGCACCCTTGGGTGGATCCCATCTGGCCCCATGGACTTGTGGCAGTCCATATGGAGCAGCAGGTCTCTAACTCTTTCCACCTGACTCATTGGGGGTTTATTCTGCTCCCTATTCCAGACTTCAAGGTCAGGGGGCTGAGGACCCTAAGGATAACTGGTCTGACTATTAAAGACAGATGTAAGGAAAATATTGAGAATCTCAGCCTTTTTCTTATCCTCAGCAGTTATGTTCCCCACCATATCCAGTAAAGGTTGGAGATTCTCCTTGGCCCTCCTCTTACCATTAATATATTTGTAAAAACATTTTTGTTGTCTTTATGTAGACACTTCGATCTCTAGTGAGGGACATGAAGAGAAGGCCTCACTTAATTTGGCACGTTTTACACCTTGTGGACACAGCCTTGTAGTGTGCAGTTTTGAATGTGTGGAACAGTAGAAGCAGAAGCTACTTAGCATTTTCCCTTTGGTTTTGAGCTCTGTAATACTGAGACCCTCCACGGGGAATTTCATGCTTTTTCCAACTCATCTGCAAGTCCCAAGAGCTCAGTTACCAAAAGGGAGAACACTACCAAAAAGTAGCACAAGGTGAACAGAGGGGAGTCAAGCTTAATATTTCTCAGAGAGCTAGCATTGTGCAGGGGTGAACCACTGGTTTTTGAGGCGGCTTCTTTGGCTACCCAGTAGCATGTGCATGTTGTGAAAGAAAAGAGGCCAGTCCACATGTAGAGATTTCCTTTGCCATCCACTGTCTCTAGCATCCAACCCTCCTGTCCATAGCAGATAATGTTCTACCTGTTCTACTGCAGGGGAGGGCCACAAAGATTATCAAGGGGCTGGAGCACCCCTACTGTGGAGAAAGGCTGAGGGAGTTGGAGCTGTTCAGCCTGGAGAAGAGAAGGCTTCAGTAAGACCTTACAGAGGCCTTCCAGTATCAAAAGGGAGCCTACAGGAGAGCTGGGGAGGGCAGAGTCAGGAGACCTGACTCTGTGTCAGTAAGTGTAGTGATAGGACAAGGGGTAATGGCTTTAAACTAAAAAAAGGTAGATTTAGATTGCATATTAGGAAGGAATTCTTTCCTATGAACATGGTGAAGCACTGGAACAGGCTGCCCAGAGAAGCTGTGGATGCCCCATCTCTGGAAGTGTTCAAGGCCAGGCTGGATGGGGCTTTGAGCAACCTGGTCTAGGGGAAGGTGTCCCTGCCCATGGCCAGGGGGTTGGAACTAGATGGTCTTTAAGGCCCCTTCCAACCCAAACCATTCTATGATTCTATAAAATACATGAGGTGATAAAGCACCAGACCAAGTTTTGGCCTCCTGACATTGTGCAAGTGCTCTGTATTTCCCTTGGTCTTCCAGCAGTCCTACTAGGATCGCTGAGAAGTGCAGGGGCATCTGTTTAAGGCTAAAGAACAAGTTAGATACTTTCAGTACACCTCTCCCTTTCCCTTTTCTAGTATGTGTGGTATTTGCCTCATTGTCCATGTGGATTTTCTGTAATATTGTCTTTCAGTTTCGCAACCTTCTCTGTAGTAGAGATGAAAGAAGGATTTTGTTCCTTGCAGGAACACCGGGACTTCTTCCTGACAAGGTAATTTTTGGAGAGTAGGGTGCAAGTTTTATAGGAGAAGATAGAAAAATTGCCAGTTCATTCTTTTTACTCTGTGTGTTATGCTTTTGCAAAGAGATGAGAGAATTTTGGGGGCCAGCATGGCTAGAATAAAACAATCAAAAAGCTGTGAGGTGATGTGAAGTAAACACATGTTCAAGTTACCAATTGCCTCTTTGTTTCTATATTTGAGAAATGTCTAATATATTTTAAATGCTTCACACAAGCAAATTTTAGACTAATCCTATTACATAGCTATTGATAACATCTATAACAATCGCAAAACCTTCATGTTCCCAAAGAAGGTAACACAAGGGCAGTGAGAACACCAAACACTTGGGAGCTGGAGGTTCTAGCTTTGGGCAAAGTTTAAAAGGGCTTGTTTAATTAGGAAGATTAGTTTTGAATTTAAGGAAAAAATGAGCATACGTAAATGTTAATTTTTTTCCCCTCAAAATTAATTCAGTGGTTTGGTGAATAATAATTTATCATTGGCCTGAGATTTTTGTTTCTGAGGATTGAAGTGTACTGTCCCAGTTCTTGTTCCGACAGTGCTGTGAATTGAGTTATATTTGTTGTGTACGTGGAACATAAACCATTTACGTATTCTTCATTTAAGTGTGTAAGATACTGTCATAGAGACTTCCCCACGTCATTCTTCCTGAGCACTTGTCAGTCAATTGTCTTGCTTTACAATATATGATGAATGCATTATTAAACTTGACATTTACTATTGCTCATGCTTTCTGTACAGGGTTAATTCAAACAGGTTTATTTTGTATTATGTAGTTAAACACGTCTGTAGAATGAAACATATGCCTTGGTCCTATGAAAATATTTCTTACTGCCATGGAGACAGTTTCTTGTTTTTGAAAGCCTTAACTTAGGTGTCTTTGGAAATCCCGCCCTTATGGTTTGCTAGATGTAACCCAAAATAAAGTGTTAACAGTAATGGACCTGATACACAAATATACATGTTCACACCTGCCTCTATAATCAAACCATTCTTTTGCTATTTGCAATTTTTTATTATTTATTATTTATTGATATCAGGAGAATTAATATGTGCAAGAAGGGGCTATTATTCTTTTCTCTGGCATTCTCTATTTTTTTAATTTGTTTGTACACTTTCCATGTGACCCTTTTCCTGCTCCTGTACTCCCTTTCAGGATATTTGATTGTTGCTTTTATGTATTGACTTTGTCTTGCTCCCTTTCTCTCTTTCTCCCTGTGGAAGGTGGGACTAAAGGAGGAGCTGTACAAGGAACATATGGTGGTCATAAGCCCTGTAAAATCTTGGCACGTCAGGACTGAAAGGCAGTTGCTATTGCCTGACTGCAGTAGTTCATCAGGATGCCATGTTTTTCCCATACATGACTTTCATCCACAGTCAGTGATCTGTATGAGAAAGCAATGGCTTGGAATGGGGTCTTCAGAGCAAAGCATGGTTTTTTTTTTTCTTTAATGGAAGGAACAAAGCATGGCACAAAAGAAAGAGGGACCTTATTTCAACATCAGACCTGCCCACACATTAACATTATCTTGACAGATAAAGGCAATTTACTCTAGGGTCATCCCAACACCTCAGGCAACCCTCCATAATTCTTTAGGGACCGTTTCGTATTTGTTTTCTTGCCTGGGTTTATTCTGAGCAGAGTAGAGTTACAAGGAAATGAAAAAAATCATTAATGAAAAAATTAAAACAAACAAACAAACAAAAAATTAAATAAAGCATTAAGCAGATTGCAGGAAAGTTGACTTAAAAATCTAATCTTTTGCAGGTATGCCTAAGAGAGGAAGAAAACCAAAATATGATCTTCAGGGGCATATTCAGGAACAGGAAGCATGTATATATGTATATATATATTTCTGTACACTGCACCATTAAATCAGTGGTATTTTTGTGACATAGCAAGAGCTTGTCAGTACTGAAATTGGAGTATCACAGTAGTGGCTTTGAATTTTTTTCTGTTGAAGCAAGAGGAGTGCACATTGACTCTGAAGGCCTGAAGACCCTAAGGGATTTGCAAGTCCTTTGCTAAAAACATAAAGCTATTGTATAACATCATGAAGACGTTATATAAAAACATGAAATATCATATTTTTTCTGCACACTATTACTGCATTTCAGTTGTAGCCTCTGTCCTTCAAGAACATAAAAGGTTAGGAAATGTACCTGTCCTTAGTCATAGAGTAATGTTTAAAACTGGTCTGTCTCCCACACAATAAATCCTATAAAAAGTCTGCAAACACTTTTCGTAGTGGTTATATTCACTTCCTTCCTGCATTTGTCTCCAAATTTTGTACTTCATCTCAGAGGGCTTCTTTCTTACTGCAGAGCATGGCCTGTATGCACAGACATGCATGCACTCCATATCTGAATCTCCCATACAAGCAAACAAAACAATGATTTTCTACTGCACAGTTGCATTAGGCCATGACAGCAGATCTAGAATAGGGGAAGTGGCACTCCTATGGTGTGTGAGATTGTGTAATGGTCAGGCTGCCAGTGTTGCAAATCAACATCATGCCCCAGGCATGTCACCTATGGAACGAAAAGAATTATCATTAGTGATGATGGTGAAATGTCCTTTGCTCTTAATTTTTGTCTTTTATAGGGGAAAGCAGAAAGCACTATTATGTTCTTCAGAAGAGATTTGATGGGAGCTGTTTCATTTCTCATTGCTTTACACTTTCACATCTCAGCTGCCTCGTTGAATTATCAATATCCTGCCATTCTAAGATGTTCTGGTGTCATATGAATGCCTTATTGCACTTTCAGAGATATCTGTCACTCCTTTTTGCCCCTCCTTTCTAATCTGTGGGAAAATCTCCAAAGGGTTTCCTACAGAGTATTTTTCCCTCTTTTCTTTAAGGAAATACTGGCAGTTTCCACCTAGCTTTTTTTTTTAGCACTCTTTGCCACCTGCTTTCAGAGGTCAAGTCGTCATCACTCTGTCTGAATCCCAAGCATGTGAATCACCAGTGTGCTTAAAAAAAAGAAAAAAAGACAAACAAAGAAAGACATTGAACCTTTCATCTGCTCAACTTTTTGTCCCCCCTCACTAATTCTCAGTTACTGTAGGCACTGGGGTGTTGTCATAAAATTCCATTTCCATGGTATGCTTATGGTGGGTCTGCTGACTTTTGTCTTGACACTTGAGACCTCAACATTCAAGTTCAGACCTGTGCTGGGGAAAGGGACTGCTTTGTTGCATTGCTGCATTGCAGATGGGAAAGAGAGTTTGAAGCAGGGTTCTGTCTCTTCCCTGTGAAGATGGGCAATTCTTCTCCTCTACCAGTATGCCAAGCATGGCTAATTAGAAGGTCACAAAAGATGGTGGTTTGTTGTTGTTGGTTTTTGTTTGCTTGTTTGTTTCATTTTGTTTGTTCTTTTTTTTTTTTTTTTTTTTTTTCTGGCACAGGAAAGAGGCGGTGATACTTCTCCATTGTGCATGGAATATGGTTGTAGCTCTGGAGATGAAGAAGTGGGAAGTGTTTCTGTCACTTTGCACATCTTTGGTTTGTAGAACTTGCTGGGCATTTGTTGGACATTTAGGCTGTATTCTGGTGTCTCATACAGTTATTACTGATGCAGTTAAACCATTCAGTTCAGACAGCTGAAGAAATAAAGGCTATTTAGTTAGAGACATTAAAATCCTTTCAGGGAATTAAGATAAAATTTTAACAGTTAACACTGTAATAGTTATTTAAAATGTAACTCTTAATCACCGTAGTTCAGGGCATGTTTTGCCTTACTGGAAATATTAATACATTGTTTGATATTCCCTGTTTTATAGCAGTGCCAATAGTTTTAATGAGATTTACTTGCTTTCATTAACAGTGTAGACACTTAATCCTTAAATCCTTTCAGCTTGAAGGTATTTGTTTTATCACTTTGCTTCAGCAACTACTTCTTTCATCTCTCAGTCTGACTCTTCTCCCTGGACAGACTGTCCCAAATTACCCTTTATGCTGCTTTAGGGTGATTGGTGACACATAAACCAGCTCATTTCTTTGTGGTGCTCTTGATCTCTGCAAATGCTTTGATGCTCCTTTCATGCAATGGATCATGGCTTGTTCCTGCATTGTTCTGTGACAATATCTCCCACAGCTTTCTAAAAGCTTCAGTTCCCTGACTGTTCAAACCATCCTTGTTTTGTGATGCACCAAGGGACATCTAAAGTGCGACCTATCCAGAAAGGAAACATTGAGACGGAAACATTGAGACTGAAACATTGAGCCTTTCTATCTCTTTCCAGGTTGTATCCCCAGAAACACCTAAGTTGGATGGCAAACATTTCATGGGGCAGTGTGTCTGAGACCAGCTCTGTACCTCTCCAGAAACTGTGTGGTCCTGACAGGAATACATCCTTTTATTTCTTAGACTGTTTGCTCTGCCACATCACCAGCAGAATCACAGAACAGAATCACAGAACAGTTGAGGTTGGCAGGGACCTCTGGAGGTTTGTCGCGTTAAGGGGCGTAGCTGATTAACTGTTATGGGTCTGGTCAGATTCAGGGTACTGAACTATCGTGGTCACAGATTCACCAATAATGTATTAACCGTTATGGGTCTGGTTGGATTCAGGGTACTGAACTATCACGGTCGCGGACTCACCAACAACATAGCATGCCCTCACTCTAGTCACATTCAATTAGAACTACCATGGCTAGGGACAATGCAATTAAGTGCAATTTATTACAGCAACAGGTGCACAGGTTTTTTGGATTGCTGGCGATAAATTCACTGTCTGCAAAATCAAGTTAGCATGCATGAGATACACATTTACACAGCCTGGCTATTAACATGTTAAAAGGCACAAAGGCTCTACAGAGATTTCTAGGCTTCCGCAGAGACACCCAGTATAACCAAGTGTTCAAATCTCACCCAAAGGTGTCCCAATGAGGGGGGAAGAGCCTGTCAACTGATCCCAGAAGTCAGGATGGTATCTTCCCTCGTGATGGTATCTTCCCTCGTGATGGTATCTTCCCTGACATCCCCTTTCTTTTAAGCCAATTTATATTATTTTCTATCTTTTAGGTGGAGCTTGAGTGACTCTAGTCAAGCATATCTTGGTTATGATTGGTTAAAAGTTTTCTCACCTTCGTTTAAAGGTATAGACTCCGAGAAATTCGGAGTGTGTGCTCAGTGAGGGGTGGTTGCACCTTGGAGGCGAGTAGCTTTTGGGATGGAGGTGTGTTTTGGTATTATAATGATATTATAATGAGCAAAAGTTCACTAGAGTGCAGAATTTTGTCAAAAACATGACAGGTCGTTGTCTCAGGGTAGCAAATGTTCAATTTATCAGTCTCGGTGTGCACAAGAACAGTCGAGTTCTCCTCTTGTCACAGAACCTAGTCACAGTGTCTCCACTCTGCTCTGCGCTCCGTTCTGTTCCTTAGAGTCAGCACACCAGGTTCCCCTAGTGCAATAGCATCTAAGGTTGAGCGAACTGGCGGAGGAGCTGGCCAAGCCCCTTTCCATCATTTATCGTCGGTCCTGGCTATCAGGGGAGGTCCCAGTCGACTGGCGGCTAGCAAACCTGATGCCCATCTACAAGAAGGGCCGGAGGGTAGACCCAGGGAACTATAGGCCTGTTAGTTTGACCTCAGTGCCAGGGAAGCTCATGGAGCAGATTATCTTGAGTGTCATCACGCGGCACTTGCAGGGCAACCAGGCGATCAGGCCCAGTTAGCATGGGTTTATGAAAGGTAAGTCCTGCTTGACGAACCTGATCTCCTTCTATGACAAAGTGATGCGCTTGGTGGATGAGGGAAAGGCTGTGGATGTGATCTACCTTGACTTCAGTAAGGCTTTTGACACCGTTTCCCACAACAGTCTCCTCAAGAAACTGGCTGCTCGTGGCTTGGACTGGCGTACGCTTTGTTGGGTTAAAAACTGGCTGGATGGCCGGGCCCAAAGAGTTGTGAATGGAGCCAAATCCAGTTGGAGGCCAGTTACTAGTGGAGTCCCCCAGGGCTCAGTGCTGGGGCCAGTCCTCTTCAATATCTTTATCGATGACCTGGATGAGGGGATCGAGTGCACCCTCAGTAAGTTTGCAGATGACACCAAGTTAGGTGCGTGTGCCGATCTGCTCGAGGGAAGGAAGGCTCTGCAGGAGGATCTGGATAGGCTGGACCGATGGGCTGAGGCCAACTGCATGAAGTTCAACAAGGCCAAGTGCCAGGTTCTGCACCTGGGGCGTAACAACCCCAAGCAGCGCTACAGGCTGGGAGGTGAGTGGTTGGAAAGCTGCCTGGCAGAGAAGGACCTGGGAATACTGGTTGATAGGCAGCTGAATATGAGCCAGCAGTGTGCTCAGGTGGCCAAGAAGGCCAACAGCATCCTGGCCTGTATAAGAAGCAGTGTGGCCAGCAGGTCTAGGGAGGTGATTGTCCCCCTGTACTCGTCTCTGGTGAGGCCGCACCTCGAGTACTGTGTTCAGTTTTGGGCCCCTCACTACAAGAAGGACATGGAGGTGCTCGAGAGAGTCCAGAGAAGGGCAACGAAGCCGGTGAGGGGTCTGGAGAACAAGTCTTGCAAGGAGCGGCTGAGGGAGCTGGGATTGTTTAGCCTGGCGAAGAGGAGGCTCAGGAGAGACCTCATCGCTCTCTATAGGTACCTTAAAGGAGTCTGTAGAGAGGTGGGGGTTGGTCTGTTCTCCCACGTGCCTGGTGACAGGATGAGGGGGAATGGGCTAAAGTTGCTCCAGGGGAGGTTTAGGTTGGATGTTAGGAAGAACTTCTTTACTGAAAGGGTTGTTAGGCATTGGAATGGACTGCCCAGGGAAGTGGTTGAGTCACCATCCCTGGAGGTCTTTAAAAGACGTTTAGATGTAGCCCTTAGTGATATGGTTTAGTGGAGGACTTGTTACTGTTAGGACAGAGGTTGGACTAGATGATCTTGGAGGTCTCTTCCAACCTAGACGATTCTGTGATTCTGTGATTCTGTTGGAAGCCTAGGGAACGCTCAGGTAATGCAGCTACGCCCTAGCCTGAAAACCTCTTCAGTGCTGTATATTTTCTTTAAAATGTGAATATTAGTTTTATTTTCCTAGTTACTTTAGGCAACTACTCTACAAGATTGTCTGGTCCAGTGCACCTACTAAAGCAAGGACACCTAAAGCAGATTGCCCAGGACCATGTCCAAGTGGCTATTGAAGATCTCCAAGGAGGGAGACTCCACAACCACTCCGGGCAACCTGTGTGTGAGTGCTCCATCACTCACACAATGCAGAAGTGCTTCCTGATGTTTCGACAGAACCTCTTGTGTTCCATTTTGTGCCTGTTGCCTCTTGTCCTGGCACTGGGCACCACTGAAAAAAGCCTGGCTCCATCCTCTTTGTATTCTTCCTTCAGGCGTTTATAGGCAACGATAACATCAACCCCGAGCCTCTTCTTCTCCAGGCTGAACAGTCCCAGGTCTCTCAGCCTCTCCTCATAGGAGAGGTGCTCCACCCCTTTTATTGTCTTGGTAGGCATCTGTTTGACTCTTCCCTGTACGTCAAGGTCTCTCTTGTACTGAGGGACCTAGAACTGGGTACAGTGCTCTAGGTGTGGCCTCACCAATGCTGAGTAGAGTGGAGGATCACCTCTCCTGACCTTCTGGCAATACTTCACATAGTGCAGCCAAGAATGCTGTTAGCCTTCTTGGTAGCAAGGGCAATTGCTGTACGTATGATGTATCATCATCTCCTCCCAGTTCTGCAAACTTGTTGAAGGTGTTCTCTTTCTCATCATCCAGGTCATTAACAAAGGTCTTAAACAGTGTTAAACCCTGCAGTATACCACTAGTGACTGCCCTTTAGCTGGACTTGTGCTGTTGATGACAACTCTCTGAGCCTGTCCATTCAGCCAGTTTTCAATCCAACTCATTGCCTAATTACACACCTTGGGATTCATTAGCTATGAAGAAAACCTTCCTGAAGTCAAGATAAATAACACCTACTATATTGCCTCCATCCGTAAAGCAACTCATCCTCATTGTGGAAGGCTATTAGGTTGCTTAAGCATGATTTCCTCTTCTTAAATCCATGCTGACTAGTCCTGTTCGTCTTCTTGTTCTTCATGTGCCTGGAAATGATCCCAGGATTAGTTATTCCATCACCATGGCATGTAATAACTAATTCCACAACTAATTCCACATAACTAAAAGTCATGGCAAATAGAATTAATTCCAGTTGGAGGCAGGTCTCTAGTGGTGTCCCCTAGGGCTCAGTTCTCTTCTGAGGTCAGTTCTCTTCAATATCTTTATCAATGATCTGGATAAGGGGATTTAGTACACCTTCCTAAAATCATGGACGACACCAAGTTGGGTACGAATGTTGACCTGCCTGAGGGTAGGGAGGCTCTGTAGAGGGATCTGGATAGGTTGGTCAAGGCCAACTATAAGAGGTTCAACAAGGCCAAGTGCCGGGTCCTGCACTTGGGGCACAACAACCCCATGCAGCACTTCAGACTGGGGTAAGAGTGGCTGGAAAGCTGTCTGGCAGAAAGGGACCTGGAGGTATTGGTCGATAGCTGGCTGAATATGAGCCAGCAGTGTGCTCAGGTGGCCAAGACCAACGGCATCCTGGCTTGTATCAGAAACTGCATTGCCAGCAGCACTAGGGAAGCGATTGTCCCTCTGTATTTGACTCTGGTGAGGCTGCACTTTGAATACTGTGTCCAGTTTTGGGCTCCTCACTACAAGAAAGACATCGAGATTCTGGCCTGTTTCCAAAGAAGGGCAATGAAGTTGTTGAAGAATCTAGAGAAAAAGTCTTATGATGAGCAGCTAAGGGAGTTGGGTTGTTTAGCTGGAGAAGAGAAGGCACAGGGGAGACCTTATTGTACTTTACAATTAGTTTAAAGGAGGCTATGGCAGGGGTGGTTCAGTCTCAATATCAGGAAAAGGTTCTTCACCAGGAAGGTGGCTGGGCACTGGAACAGTCTCCCCAAGGAAGTGGTCACAGCACTGAGCCTGCTGGAGTTCAAAAAGCATTTGAACAATGCTCTCAGATGCACGGTCTTATTTTTTGTGTGGTCCTTTGGGGACCCATGAGTTGGACTCAGTAATCCTTGTGGGTCCCTTCCAACTTGGGATACTCTATGATTCTATAGCAAGGTGGGGATTGGTCTCTTCTCCCAAGCACCAACTGATAAACCAAGAGAAAATGGCCTCAAGTTGTACCAGGGGCAGTTTAGGTAGGATATTAGGAAAAAATTCTTCACTGAAAGGGTTGTTAAGTATTGGAACAGGCTGCCCAGGTAAGTAGTTGAGTCACCATTCTTTGACATCTTCAAAAATGGTGTAGATGTAGAGCTTAGTGACATGGTTTAATGGTAGACTTGGCACTGCTATGTTAAAGGTTGGACTAGATGATCTCAGAGGTCTTTTCTAACCTAAATGATTCTATGATTCTATGACCTTTCCAGGGATTGAGGTGAGACTGACTGACCTGTAGTTCCCTAGATCCTCCTTGAAAATGTATGACATTTGCTTTCTTCCAGTCCTCAGAAACCTCTTCTAAATGCTATGACCTCTCAAATATAATTGAGAGTGGCCTACATTTAAATGTGTTCACTCATCTCTCAACAGTTGTGAGTGTATCCCATTGTGTCCCATGGTCTTGTATGTTCCATTTGTTTAAATATTCTCTAACTTGATCCTTGTCCACTAAGGGTTGAAGTCTTCCTTGCTCAAGACTTTCCCTCTCATTTTAGGGGCCTGGGATTCTTAAAAGTCGGTCTTACCGGTAAAGACTGAGGTAAAGAAGGTGTTGAATACCTCGGCCTTTTCCATGTCTTTTATCACTAGGACCCCTGGATCGTTATGTGTTTGGACGCTATATTTATATTGCCTGGGGTCACATATCCCTGCTTCCACTTTATAAATTTTTCCTTTGTAGTTTTGTCAGGAACTCCTCATTCATCTGTACAGGCTTTCTGCTGCCTTGAGTAGTTGATTCTTGAATATAAACTGGATCACTTGGACCCCTCTTCTCTCCAGGCTCACATCCCATTGAATTCTTCCAATTGGATCCTTGAAGGGGCCAAAGTCTGCTCTCTTGAAGGACAGTGTTTTAAACCTTTTTTGCTCTGCTCCTTTCTATCAGGATGCAGCCAAGGCTGCCCCTAATCTTCACACTGCTGATCATTGCTTCCTCTTTTTTAAGTATGAGGTCTGGAAAGTGCCTCTCCTCATTGTTGTCTCCTCAATCACCTGTATTAGGTAATTGTCACTGAATTGTCACTGATGCATTCCAGAAACCTCCTGGAATACTTATTCCCTGCTGTGTTGTCCTTCCAGCAGCTATGGGGTGGTAAAAGTCCGCCCAAGAGGACCAAAGCCTGTGAATATGGGGCTTCTTCCATTTGTCTGAATAAAGCCTCATATATTCCTTCTGCTTGATCAGGCAATCTGTAGCAGACAACCAAAACAATGTTACCCATGTTGGTCTGCCCACTAATCCTAACCCATAAACTGTCATCTGGCTCATCATCCCTTCCTAGACAGAGCTCCATGCATTCCCATTGTGCTCTCACATAAAGGGCACATCTTCCTCACCTTCCCTGTCTGTCATACATAAAGGGCCTGTATCCATTGTGATAAATTAGCGGGTGTTTGTTCATTGTGTTCTCAGAGAATCTGCTGAGAAGATAAGGTTTTGCAATTTACGACCTTGTTAAGGGGGAAGACTAAGCAAGTAGATAGTGGGGAGGTGGTGTTGGATAAACATCCTTGGTAAACCAAAGACTCTGTGAAATACTGTTTGCCGCTTCACTACCCTCCCCCTTGAACACGAGCACAACGCATGATCATTGAAAGAAAAACAACAACCCCCAACAACGAACTGCGCAGCTTCAGAAGGTTCAACAAGTCCTGACAAGCCGAAACTTGGATGCTATAAAACGGCGACAATGAAAAGGGAAAGTTGCGTGCTGTGGTGGAGCGGAGACTCCCCAGCCACCCAGCGCTGTTTTGCTTGTGCCTGCTTACTTAATTAATAAAATATTTTTGATAGACCAGAAAATTGCGTGGTCTCACTTATAACATCCATCTACTGCAACATTTCAATTATATGAGCAATCTCATGATGTCTCTGTGATCCCAATGTTACTGTAGCTCAGTAATTGGACATGGACTTCTAATGCCTCCTCTTTGTTTCCTGTGCTGTATGCATTGATATACTGGCACATGATAGAGGTGTGCTGGCATGCTGGTTTCGCAGAAGAGGTATGAGAGCCTTCCCATAATGCAGTTACATAGACATTTCCTTATTTATGTGCATATGCTTAAGGTGACCCCACTTCAGCCCTGTGTTGTTGACTACAAGGTCTCTTCTGTTCACATCAAGCCACATTCTTTGCTTGCTAACACCATGCACCACTTCCTCACTTGGTTGCTGGTCACTCTCCCTCCTTAATCATTCATTCTTTAGAAGTCTTCTTACCAGGTTAGCCAGCCTGTTGGTGAAGATAGTTTTGCCTCTCTTGGTCATATGGATCTTGTATCTTTCAAATAGGACCCTGCTGCAAAAAAAAGAGGACCCTGAAGCCAAAACCCTGCTGCAAATACCAGGTGTACAAACAGTTGTTAACCTGCAGGATCTGTCTACTCCTCCTCAAGGCATTCCACCTTACTGAGAGAATCCATGGGAACACCACCTGGACCCCCATGACCTTGACTATCACCCCCTGAGCCATGCAATCATGCTTGATATCCTTCAGATCTCCCCGGGCAGTATCATTGGTGCCTACGTGGAAAAGCATAGTCTGAGGACCGGACAAGCCTTGGCAGCCTCTCCTTCAGTAAGCAGGGTCACAGTTCCTTCTGGGAAACTCTTATTTTTTCTTGAATGTTGTTACTTCTCAGTCCTTTGTGTTATTTAAGTTCATGTGAAAAGTAGTCTTTGTGTTCTGTACTCAAAGAAATAATTGTTCAAGTTTGCAGAAAACCTGCTTCCGATAACAATGTCCTATTGTATTTGTGCTGTCTCAATATCCTTGCACAGGATAATATAATATGTAAGTAATGTAATACTGGTACTATAATACTGATATAACGATGACCTGGAATGTGTTTGTCTGCAGGTACAACTATGTGTGTACAAAATATCTTGCTTTTCTTGTCCAAAATGCTTTATGATGATGAAATGCTTTATGATTTATGAAATGTCACACATTAAATACTTGCACATTATGGAGCTCCCTTGTAATCTACACTGGAGACTGAATAAAGACTTTGCTTGCTTCCTACTATGTTTTTAGTCAAAATGTAGCAGTTATGGAAAAGGGCCTTGTTTACCTTTGTTTAGCTCTGGTGATTGCATTGCTTCAAGATCAGTAGTAACAGGAAAAATTCAGTGAACTTTGACTGATAAACACAATGTGGAAAAACCTTACAAGTGTTTCCTAGCTCTGCTCTAGAGTAGCTTCCAATAATGCTGTTTACAGTAATTTCTCATTCACACACAGTCCACGCACCCTGTAGGCCTACATTCATCTGCTCTAGTCTTATGATCCTCTCTTTTTACCATATGAGTTATGATATCTTTCCCTGCTCCCAACTGCTTTACAGCAAAAGCAGACCAAAAGAGGAAAATTCCAAAAGACAAACCCCATAAAGAAAAAAAGGTGTAAAAAGAGATAAAAAGAAGCAGGTGGAAAAGGGAATGACAGTGGAAAAGGCTGTGAGGAAAGAGAAAGATGGCCTGGCTGAAGGCTCTCCACCACTTCTCCTACTTTCCGTCCACTGCTAGATTGCAGAAGGTTGTTTGCAGTGTTAGGAGTGTGCAGTAAAGGTGCATCAGGTTATTCTTGAGATTTGTTGTTACAGGATATTTTCAATTTTTCAATTTTCAGTTTTTCCAGTTGGTCAGTTTATTTGCTCTTTATGAGCCTTAATTTTTCTCAAATACAGTCTTAAAAAAAAAAAAAGAGACACGCGGCCCATGCTAACAGTAATTAAAAAGTTTGATCTATTTTCTCTGACACATTTTATCTTACTGAGCAACATTATTTACAAAATAACCCATCGCTAAGAAATACTAGTGACTTTCAGAGCATCACTTTTGAAAAGTTAAAGCATTCCATATTCTCACCCCTCTCTCTCCTCCTCTTTTTCTTCTGTTTCTCCCCAGCCCTCTTTTTAAAAACTCCAATACAGCGTCAAGTCCAAGGCCTCCTATGACTACTTTAACATCATATCTGTATTCCCAGAATTGCAAGCAGTCCATTAAATCCTGCAGTTTCAGAACTGGTCAAGTTCTATACCAAAAATAGTGATTTTGCCCCCATATTCCTGCAAGGTTGTTCTAGAACTTCATAGCTTGGATTGTTAGAAAGTTCTCCTAAATTTTCAGCCGACATCCTTCCTTGGAGAATATAAATAGACAGACCATATGCTCTTCTGTCAACATTGTCTTTTAGCTTAAACGTTCCTCCTCCTTTGTATTTTCCCTCCTGGGGAATAAAAGAAGCAATCATATCCCTTTTTCAACTTCACTTTTGTCAGGCTAAATAAAAGTAGGCATTTTTTTTAGTCTCTTCATATGATAAAACATCTCCTTCCTGGATCATCCTACATGTATTTGCTCTGTTTCTGTTACAGTTATAATTCATCTTCTTCAAACACTGGCATAAGATTAATACACAGTATTTCAAAGGAAAGCGTACTGATACCTAGTGCAAAGTAATTTGTATTTTACAATTTGCTTGAAATACTTTTCTTGATTCATACTAGGATTTTCTTAAGCGTTTTCATAAGCTTGTCCTATAAATGTCTCATAATTATCTCATAATTATCTTGTAATCAAGCAATATGTGAAGTCTTTTTTTTTTTTTTTGTGTCTAGGAACACATACTAGAGAGGAGAAATTTTTATTCATTTCTAACTATGCACTCTTGTGCTTTACACTATTGAATTTCACCACAATTCTATAATTCCAGTCCTCTAGCTTATCCATTTTTATTTGTTTTAAATTTATTTTCCTATCTCTTTCTGCAAAATTCAACTTTTCTGGCAATAGGAAAAAGAAATTAACAAAGCAACTAGATCCCTTTGCCCTCTTCACCTGAAGAAAGAATATGTTAGGCAAGACACGGTCAGTAAAAAAGTTGAAAAGGTAAAAAAGTGCTTAAAGAAGGAAAAGGGCAGGAAACAAATTGGCTTCATTTGAAGTGGGAATATTGGGTTTACATCAGCTTTGAAATTAAGGTTGTGGAGCCAGGTAGGTTGTGGAATGTACAAATTCACATCTATCTGAGCCAGTTGTGGACTATAGGGAAAGTTTGCTTCTGTTAGGTTGAATGAAATACGTTTTGAGTCCACAGGCAACGGCATTACCATTGATTGTCAATAGCACTAAGAAACCTTAGAAGGAATCATTGATTTTTGCAAAATTAGTTTTTACCCATGTAAACACTTGAGCCTGCAGCACTCCTGTCTGTCAGTCCTGTGCCAGTGTAGCTAGAGTTTCCTGAAGCGTGGAAGATTGACCTTTCTCTGTAGAGGAAATAACAAGAAGATAGCTCTCGGTATTTTCCAAGGAACCATGCTTTCACAGAAGAATAATAGCTTTGCAACTAAAGCATTCAATGGCATTTTGCTTTCAGAAAGCTCCTGAGAAAACATAGGCAGAAGTTGGCTTGGCTTCTTGCCAGTCTCAAGGCTTGGAGTGCTCTGGCTTCTGCAGTCCATGGCTTTAGAACAAACTTGTATCCTATCTCAAGGTGAAAGGCAGAGGGTTTCCTGATTACTGAGTGTGAACTCTCCACGGCAGGGGCCATAGGAGGGTCTGGGTCTCTTCTTTATGATCCAGAAAATCTGTGCTATGCTTGACAGATGAGGCACTTTAGAACTGAGTAAGACACAATATTCAGACCCAGTGTCTGAAATATTTAATTTCAAAATGAAAAAAACTGCACAAAATGACAACATTTTCCAGCTGGGGAATTTGGGGTTGTGATAAACTGTAGTGAAGCAACCTGCTCACGTTGTTTAGCATGTCCTTTACAAGGCTCTTCCTTCTTTCTTTCAATATTAACACAACCATCCATTGTAGTACTGCAACCTACTTCATGCTGCAGCGTCAGCTACCACTGCCACTGAAGGGAGAAAATGGAAAGCTTTGTCCTCTCAGGTGGGTGCTGCATGGCTGAATAAGTAGCCTCAAGTCAGCTCTCATTGGCAAAAGATCCCATGGAAAAGAGGAGGTATTTCCATTCCTTAGGACTAATAGGCACTGCATAGAGCAAGTGTAGAGCAAATTGTCAGAGCAAGGACCCTTGTAAGCTAGCTGGTGGAGTCTGTTAGTGGCTGAAAGAGCCAGAAATGTTTGGAGGTCACTAAGGAAATCACTTCAGGTGAATTCTAGCACTGATGTAATGCTACAGTTCAAACCGGATGGCCCAGTGCAACTGGATTAAACACAAACACTTAATGTTTGCAAAACTTAAGGAAATATTCAGAAATCAGAGGAGTTACTGCTTTGCATCCGCAACAGCTTCTGTTTTCATTGCATAATTCTTGGATAATGCAGAGATTTAGAATTTCTTCTCTGAATTGCTCCTTTGTGTTCCTGACAGCTTTAAAATTGATATTATCAGACACGCACCCACATGTGCATACACACACACACACAGAAAACAAACAACAACAAAAATAAAACAAACCAACCAAATGAAGGAAAAACAAAAACAAAAACAACAAAGGCAGTTTCCAGGTTGCCCATTTTATCAATGATTACAGAATTTCTTTGGCTCATGTAGTGTATTAGCAGATTTCAGGGTGTAAAGTGCAGCTGGAGATTGGAACAGGGTCAGAGAAATTGTATGGAGATGTAACAGGGATCAACTACTCACAGCATGGTTAGAGTCAGGTAGTGCAATAGAGTACAAGTCAAGAAGATGGAAGGAACATCTGTGACCAAAATTAGAGATCAGCTTATATGCTGTGTACAATGAAGAAATTGAAAGAATGACAGTCTTATCTGGGATATGGAAGTTCAAAGCTCTAGTATCACACACTGTGGAAACACTGGAACCAAATCTTTTGCAAGTCAAAGTACATTTTTAGACACATGAGTACATTTTTAAGGCAAAATTTTTTGAGCTGTTAAGTCACATGGAGCAAGAAAGGATCTCACTATGGAAAAAATTACCTAGTAGTTTACTGTCTCAATCTTCAGAGCACACCACTTGAAAAACTATGGGCTCTGGATTTGGAAAGATTAAAAATTGTTGATTTTGCTCACAAAATTTTAAATTCCTGCTTTAGAAACGTCAGTTCATAATTTTCCTGTGGGCTAGCTTTCAAGAAAGTACCACCAAAACATTTTTTGAACAATACACTAAAGAATATTTTACCATATACAGGATCTCCAGAAATCAAGTGTTGATTGATGTTGTCTCTGAATGAAACATTGATGTAATATTGAAGGCTGTTAGATGAATAACATTCTAGGAGTCTTCATGAATCTTTTGATATTTGCAAAGAAATTCATAGAGCTGGTAGAGTAGGTGTGATTTTTTATTTTACTTTATTTTATTTTTTATTTTGTCCTGGCAGAATAGTATTCCAGCAGGAAATACAAATTTCATGGCATCAAACTATTTTGAAGGCACATAATGAAAATCCATTCTGTTAGAAGTTCTAGCAGCTTTTAAGAGGCTTGGTCAGCTGCCCCTGACCCAAGGGTGCCTGGAGCCTTGTTGCAGCTACCCCCTGATTAGGGAGGGTCGGCAGCAGGGTTTTGGTTTCTATCACCATGAGACTCTGCCTGAAGATTACCTGGAAGATATGGGATCTATGTCACGAAGCAGAAAAAGGGTCTTTTCCAGCAGGATGGCTGACCTGGTAAGACAGACTTTTAACTAGGAATGATGGGCAAGGGGGATAAGATACCAGTAGCCCTACGAGAGAGTGAGGGCAGGGTTGATGACCAAAGGGCCTGTGGTGATGATAACAGAAAGGAACACAAAATCAGCAAAATGGGTCTTAAGTGGGGTCACCTCCAGCATTTGCATGTGAGCAAGCAAATGTAGATAAGGCATCATTATGAGGAGAAAAAAAAAACAAGCCATTTCTGGAAAATCAGCATGCTGCGTTGCGTATTTGAAGTGCCTGTACACTAACGCACGCAGCATAAGAAATAAGCATGAAGAGTTAGAGATCTGTGTGTAGTTGCAGGTCTGTAACCCCACTGGGATCATAGAGATGTGGTGCAATGTCTACCATGACCAGAGTGTTGCAATGGAAAGATACAGGCTCCTCAGGCTGGGAAGATGAAGGGGTGGAGCTGCCCTTTGTGTGAGAAAGCTGTTGGAGTACCTGGAGCTCTGCCTGGGGATGGGTGGTAAACCATCTGAGAGCTTATGACTGAGGATTAAAGAGCATACAGGTAAGGCTGGTACTGCTGTGGGTGTGTCTGCGATAGGCTGCCTGACCAGGAAGAATAAGGGAGCGAAGTCTTCCACAGACAGCTAGCAGCAGTCTCATGTCCGCTGGCCCTAGTCCTCATGGGGGGACTTCCTCCATGCTGGTATCTGCTGGAGGAACACAGCAGGGCACCAGCAATGCAGGGGGTTCCTGGAGAGCACTGATCACCCAAGTGTTAAAGGAGACAATGAAGAGAGGTGATCTGTTGGACCTCACACTCACAAGTAATGTACTTTTTGGGGATGTGAAGACTGAAAGAAGCCTTGGCAACAGGTGAATTCATGAACACTGTCTCATCTGGAAGGAGTTAGACTGACCCCCTATGAGACTGCCACAGTAAGTGGGTATGATCAGATTAACTTCAAAAGCACAGTTCTGATCCAAAGTAAGCAAACATGATGAATTTCCCAAGGCTATGAGTAAATATATCATATCATAGCAATGATCTGTGTATTACTGCACTAGGCCTCTGTGCGAAGGAGCTTTTGCAGGTCTGCAACTAGAACGTGGCGAGCAGATAAATTTTCAGTGTTCAAACTAGCCATGGCCTTATCAGACAGCTCATGAGGAATGAACATCTTTAAAAATCAAGCTTAAAATGAGTAAGGTAACATTGCAGCTACTGTGCAGGTTTATGAGGCTGAGACAAATTATATTGATACAGCTTCTGAGGACAGCAGCACACAAGTAGCTGGTGAAGATGCTTAGGCTAGAACTGTAGTAGAACTGCACATCCCAGTGTTGCCCAACATGCCAGCAGGCAGACCTAACTGGGGAAACTTTGCTTCTGTCAAGCAACTCAGACACAACCCAGCTGTAATTAGATGCACACTTCCCTCTCATCCTGCTAGAGGAATGTTTATACTTCCCTTTGTGAAAGCTAACAGGGGACTTGGCAGTACCGTGCAGTATGGCTTTACTGTGCAAATATTTGCTTCCCTTGCATGTACATTTACAAATACTATTCTCCTTAGAGTATCACCAGCATTACACAGTGTTTAAGCAAATATCAGTTTTGGAAGTATATCTCAATGGGGCTGTTCAAGGCTGCAGGAAACTGTAGAAGAAATGCAGCATGTTTTTCTTAAGGTACACGAATGTGCATAGCTCCAGTCTAGGTCTTCTGACACGGTAATACAAAATTCTAAGCCTGCAATTTCAGGTTTGCTATGATTACTCCTGCATCTTCTCTGACCCAATGTAAGGAAAACTTTTCCCCCATCAAAGTGATTCAACACTGGCAAAGCTCCAAGGGGCAATAAAATCTCCATCCTTGCAGCCTTTCAAAACTGGGTAAATTTTGAGCAAGCTAATCTAAATTTGAAGTTATGACCTAGGGAATTGTCCTAGATGACCTCCAGAAATCCCTTCCCACCTTAATTCCCACAGAACTACTGATTTTGTTTGTACAGACACTCCCTCTAGCTCCGGTATCTCCCTTGAGCATGCTGTGATCTGTCCTGTGGGGTGTGTTCTTACAGGGAAGGAAGGTACCACCCTGTGTACTCTTTTTTTTTTTTTTTCTTTTTTTTTCATTTGAGAAAGCTTAACTAGAATCAAACTATTGTGCTATATAGAGTGATGGGGTGGTTACTGTGACTGCTGGTAAAAAAAGGAGCTATGTACCAAACCATGACATATCCATCTGTGGGCAACGGATGGCAGGAGGCACCCAGAGCTGTTAAGTTTAAACAGAACTTAAAGAATTTTGAGACCACAATTTAGGCAGCTTTTGCATCTTCTTAGTGTACAGTTGTGGGACAACCTGGGAGCTGAAAAAGTGGGGGCAGGATCTGGTACGGGTTTTAAATTGGAGGATGGTCTACTGCAATTTATCACTGGGGGTGTCTGAGAGAAGAAACTATGTTCAATAAATCCATTTTTTTTTTGTCTTAGAGTCCAGGTGCAAGATGCTACTGGATGACAAAACAACTCTGCCATATGCAATACCTTTCCTCATGCGAAGCAGGGAAAATAAGTAAAAACCAAACTGTCCTAAAGAACCAAAATGGTAAAAAGTAAGACCCCCCTCCCAGCCCTGGCTCCCAGTGAATTTCTCTTATTCAGCCCACTTGTGAGTTCTCGCTGTGAAAGTTTTCACGAAGCTCGCTCATCCACCTGCCCAGGCTCACGTTCGCCCCAGGGATGCTCTTCCTACCCCCAGACCCCCGGACCCTGCTCTGGCTGCAGGGCAGCCTCCGGAGGGGCGCAGGTAACACAGCTGCGCCCGAAGGCTCGCTGTCCTCTTCATTTAACGGCACAGAAATCTCAGACCCCGGAAATTCGCAGGCCGGAGAGCCGAATGTACCCGGCAGCCGGGTTCCTGCGCCTGCTCTGCCACCCCCAGGCACGGGCGCGAAATGCGCCACCTCCGTTTTTTTTTTTTCTTTTTTTTTTTTTTTCTCCTGATTAATTACTTTAAACCCTACAAACTCTCTGCCCTGGCTGCTTATCGCTAGATTTCTGCAGTATCAGCTGGGAATTAGTAGTGCTTAGTGTTGAAGGTTTTTTAGCCTTGTGGTTTAGTGCACCTGGTTGCACTTGCTGATATATCTCCTGTATTTCCAGCACTATGGCTTATTGTAGATACTGAGAAATGCACTTACTCCTGAAAGTCTAGATGAACTTTAGAATTTATTGATGGCAGGGTTTCTTTTTGTTTTCTTTTTTTTTCCATGCAGAAATGCCATCTTGGTTTTCTAAATTTCCATTAAATTCTGCATGTGTTTTTTGCATGTTGAACTTTGCATTTGAAATGTTTTTTTTCCTCTCCTTAAACAACCCATGAGATAAGAGTACTATCAAATAAAAATTGAACTGTTCTTATACTTCAGAAATTGTTCCTACAACTTTGAAATGTGTGTGTGTGCTGGGGGAAGGGATTTCACCTTGTCTTTCTTCTCTGGGACAAAGCCATAACAAAGCTTCAGATCTTTTCAGGTTGAGAAATGCAGCTCCCATCCGTTCCTTGTCAGTACTTTCTGAAACCTATACATGAAAGCTACACCGTTGATCAGAAGAGTCCTGGTTTCCAAATGGCTGAGCTGTATCCCACTCAGTTCTATCTAGATTCATCCACGGTCTAAAGCCGTGAACATGCAGTGAAGTAGGTGTGCAGGGATTTAGCCCCAAATGTGTCTGCCCCCCAGCTTTTCAACATGTTAACAGAGCTTCTTACACAAACTTACAGCAGGCTTAAAATGTGGGCATCCAGCAGAAAAACCCTCTGCTGTATTTCTTACGTACAGATCAAAATGCAGGCTCTGTGCTGCTCTTTATGCTGACTAGCTGCTTGCCTAACCACCAACTTTATATTTTTGTAAGGAACACCTATACAAACATCCCACTAGACACGTTAGTAGCAGTCTGAGTGTGGGAATAAATTAAAAAAAAATAAAAATAATAATATAAAAAACATTAATTACTATGTATTTGTCTTCAAGGATGAATTCCATAAGGATTTTTCCATGTTAATAACTGAGTTGAGGCTTTTCCCTCTGGCACAGAAATTCCCGTTTTTTCTCTCTTCTGTGTTTAGCAATATCTGTGAAAAAGTGGGAACTTGCTATATCAGAGATCTATGCCTTTCTGTCAACTTTCTGTTGAAATTGGCTGGTGGTGGAAGTGATGGCTGCCAGAGAGACACAGTCATTTGATCAGAGAGAAATCAGGTGGCGCTTGAGTAAAAAGTGGACTTGGACAATTTTAGCATGACTCCTGTCCTGAGGCTATGTTTTATGACCTGTTAGCAGTTGTGCTGGCATGATAGCTTCCAGGAAGTGAGCCAAGGAGGGTTTCTAAACCTGATCTTGTTCTGATTCTGTTCAGCTTCTTACTGAAGCCCCCCACATCCCCCATGGGTGTAGCAGTGCTCCTGGAAAGCCATTCTGATCTCAGATACGAAAAGTTGCTGGAGCTTGGCTATAAGTTGTTGGTGCCTTGAGATCCTCAGAAAAATGATAATTTCTCATATGGTCCTATTAAATTTGCAAAACTAGTCTAAAAACAATGTAGACTGGCTCAATTACTGAAAAATGAGGTTTAAACCATCAGAAAGTATGCCAGTTTCAAAGTTGGACCTATCTTCTCTTATAGCTATGCTACTTAGAAAGAACTTGAAGAATCTGTGGTTTATTGGATCATCTTCACTTTAACCTTAACATATAACTTCACAGATTACCACATTTCAGTTACCAAATAAATCAGAAGGCCTCTCAGTTGAGTATGGTAGTTTTTGTACGAGGCCAATCTGTGCATTAAATGATAGTTTTTGACAACTGTGCAAGTCAACATGAAAGAAATGTAGCCTTAGCTACAGTCTGTATTTCAGTGATAATAATAATGATAAAAAGGAATAGACACTTTGATAACAGATACTATGTCTTAAAAAGATTTCTTTGACATTCTGAGTAATAAATCTGGCTTCATAATGGTGGTTGTATTGAGGCTACGAGCCTGCAAACATGCACTGGTACGGTCTCCTTCTCCTAGATGGAAAGAGCTCCAGGCTTTTGTGGAGTAAATTTTCATAATGTTGTTCTTAGTATAAATCCTTGGTCCTAAGGCTTTCTTCTTTGGCTAGGAAGGTTCATTCCAGGTTGACAGCTGGCACAAAAATGTTGGTGTGACCTCATGATCCAACTTTTGTTTTTGATACATCTGATGGGAGCAAAACAACTAGTTGAGTACTTCTCATCAGTGGACAAATTTCAAAACAGTAGTATGACAAACCTCTGTAGCATGGGATTTAAAACTGAATGACTCCTTTGGACAGGAGTGCTGTCTCTGTCAGTGTTTGTACAACAGTGAAGTATAATATAGCCTGTATATCACCTGGTAACTTTGCCCAATATTTTAATGTATTCTTGAAGTATCTACTTGCTTAGTTTTTACAGATGCTGTAGAATAATGCATCTAGCCTAACATGCTTAATTATGGGGGAGAGCATGACACTTCACGTAGTTTTTAATATGTGGACATAAGTGAAGAGTTGTGAAGTTTCTGTTCAGAAACAGCCACGAAAAAATGTGCTTGATGCATTGTGCATTTTGGTGCATTTTCCATGAGCAAAGTTGATTTAATGAAAATTGGCTGGGCACAACATCATCCTGTGCTGATGCTGTTATTTGTACTCACCTGTGTAAGGTGGCATACTACACACAAAGACAGCATATGGGGTAGACTTGGGCATGGCGTTGCAGTGGGAAGATTTTCCAAGTACTCAAATGTACTTAGAATTTCCAAGTACTTTCATGTAGATAGTCAGAGAATTTTGGAGAAAGCAGTTCCTCACAAAAATGTAAGGAGTGTCCCACTTTCAGTTTTAAAGAGCTTCCCAACCTGGACAGTTTCTGATTCACTACAAAAATACAGGCTGTGTATTACAATGTCTCAGTCTGGAGTGTAGCATGGCAATGTACTTTCTGGCCACTCGATAGAAAAAAAATATACACAGGCATTGCTCCCTGTTGAATGTTAATCTATTTTTAAGAGATTCCCTGAAATAGCTGTTTATGGTTTAAGTATTTTTTATATTTCTTCTAAAAGGATGGATAATAATAGATAAAATATTTTAACTGGATGTCCTATAGGCCTGTGTTCAAATATATGAGCAGAGCATCTGCTTCACATTTCCTTGACATTCTGTCTGGGTCATCTTCTTCTTTTTGTGTCATGTCGTGTCGTCCCCCCCCATCCAGGAGTCCTGTTTTCTTTCCATGAAAACAACATGTTTTTTTACTTTGGACTTAAATGAAGCTGCAAACTAGGTTCTCAATGTTTTGTCCTACTCCTACTGCCTGTTTCATCAATTAGGCCAAACAACAAGGAAGTGCTGCTTAGAAATATACATCTGTGTTTTGTCTGAGTATTGCTGTGTGTGTCATATCATTATGTTGAGTGTTAAACAATGCAAGTAATTTACATTAATAACGCAATTGAATGAGCTTTTCTGTCAATTCATCAGAGCATATTATATATAAAGCCAGGCTTCCCCCACACACCACTACAAAAGAATGTTCCTTCCCTTCTCAGACTTGGTCAAGAAAATTATTTCAGGAATAGAAATGAATTATATAAGGCTATATCCTGGCCATCTGACAATCTTACATCTTCCCAGTAGGCACAGTACTAACTTTATCCCAGCACAATGCTCAGGCTAATATGAGTCATCTGATAACCTCTTCATAGTGCATTGACCTCAACCTTGGACCAAAATAAACATAAATTAAATTACAAACCTATACTTGGTATCCTCACACTCTCTTTTGTGTCTCTGAAGGTCTGAGAAGTGTGGCAGACTTGGAGGCTTCACTTTCCTTCCATCTGGCTGTCGTGAAATGGGAGCTGAGTCTCAGAATATATTGTTGCCTTTGTCCTTTGAAGAGCCTCTTGGGCTGATCCTGTTTTCACTGGGTTCAGCACTTATGCTGCTCTGTTCATTTCAAGTGAATTTCTTCTGGCTGATACTCGTGTAAGTGTGAGCAGGTATCCTCTGTTATATGGGAAAAACACTTCGTCTTCCTCTGAAGACAGGACCTTGCTTCCACTATCTAATTGACTTTGTGTCTGATCGTATTAATGGATGTGAAAGGTCTCTGAAGCTTTAGGTTTTTTGAATTGTATTTTATCATTCTCCCTGCCTGAAAGACACGTGTAAGTTGAGCAGAAAATAGACTTTTTTTTTTTTTCTTGGTGGTGGTGGGGAGGGGGTAGATGGGCTTTTTGAGATAGACAGTTCTCTGAAGCAAACCTATCTAAATCTCTGTCCATCCTGGCCCCTAGGATGGGGGGTAAGGGTCCCTTAGCCAAATGCTGTATCCAGGAATGGGCAGCTGAGAAGATGTCCTCTGAGTGTGATGGCACATTGCCACACATGGATATGGGTTTATTTAGAGCTCTGAACAAAAGTAACCTCAGCTCTAGGGTTTGGTCTGCTACTGACTTACTTTGTGTCCTTGGGTAAGCCACTTGGCTTGCTTGTTTTTTCTGCAAAAAGAGGACCCTCAATAAGACTGACCCGTTCCAAAGCTGCATACTTCATCTGTTTTTTGATAATGCATCTGGAGAAGATACCAATCAGAACAATGTACAAGTATTGGTGAGTGTCCCTCCAACAAAATATGACTGCTCATTTTCTAAAGCATTGGTTTAAAGCTCACTAAGCTCTTTTCAGTGAGTAAATTATACAACAAATTAACTTAGATTTAAGCCATCCAGTCCTGATTTATTTTTAAATGATTATTTGAAACTTTGCACTGAATAGCGAAGGTGAAGTCATCTTATTCTGCAGGCTGTCTTTGAACTCCTTGCTTTAAAGTAAGCCTTCCACCCTTCACTGTTTTTCTTGGTAATTTGCTCCCCAATGTCTGAAACTCTAAAGCAGGAAAGTAATTAATGAAGAGAGAATAGTGAATGTAACACTTTTTTAACATACATTTCCAGATACATTGTACAAAAACTCCCTAAATGATTCAAAAATGTATTCTTGCATAAATTTACAAGGATACATATTTTTATGACCCGTGAATAGTTCTGCAAGTAAGCACAGACCTGCAACCAAACATATGCATATAAACATGCACACATACACATAGAGATATGTACAAATCTCACCATTATTTGTTTTTAATAACTACATTAATATCTGGAAAGAATAAAGCAATTTTAAAGGTGAGTCAAGAAGTTTGGGTGGAAGATATTATTGAAACATGAAATAATTATTTCTAAATAGACCCTTCAAAAATAGAAACTTGCAGACAGTTCCAGTAAACTTTCAGTGACTGAACATAGCAGAGAAAGAAAAGATGGTTAAGTTCCAAAAACCAGCCTACTCACTTAACTTGTACCTGAGCTATCCCGGAATGAAAGGACTCTTTCATTTGAAGCATTCAGACTCAATGCACCTTTTATTTTACATGAAGCCTGAAGTATTCACCTCCTGTCACTTTACTGGTAAAATGTTTTACATCCTTTAGAACTTGATCAGAAGATCTTTGTACTCAGCAGAATGTTCCCTTTAATGTCAGTCAGTTAGGGATGATTTGTGCATCTTGGTTTTGAAAAAAGTGGCTAATGATTCAGAAGAGCATTCATTTTGAATGCTTCAAGGCAGGCACCTTAAAGAGTGTGATCCTGAGAAGTGGTAAGAAGCTATTTTGCAAATCAGACCTTCTTTTTCTGTGTACAAAGAATACACAAACACAGCAGTTGCTTGTGGAAATGTACTAATGAGCATAAGCTAAATCTTTTCTGTAAGCAATGTTCATCGTGTGGGATAAAAATTTGAAATTGAGACTGAGTGTAGTGCCTCTGTAGTAAGCACAGAAGAAAAAAAAAGGTGTTTTTTCTTTTTCTTTCTTTCTTTTTCTTTTTCTTTTTCTTTTTCTTTTTCTTTTTCTTTTTCTTTTTCTTTTTCTTTTTCTTTTTCTTTTTCTTTTTCTTTTTCTTTTTCTTTTTCTTTTTCTTTTTCTTTTTCTTTTTCTTTTTCTTTTTCTTTTTCTTTTTCTTTTTCTTTTTCTTTTTCTTTTTCTTTTTCTTTTTCTTTTTCTTTTTCTTTTTCTTTTTCTTTTTCTTTTTCTTTTTCTTTTTCTTTTTCTTTTTCTTTTTCTTTTTCTTTTTCTTTTTCTTTTTCTTTTTCCTTTTCCTTTTCCTTTTCCTTTTCCTTTTCCTTTTCCTTTTCCTTTTCCTTTTCCTTTTCCTTTTCCTTTTCCTTTTCCTTTTCAGGCTTTAAAAACTATCTATGTTACATTTTATATTTAAATTTATGTCTGCTAAAAGATTCTAGTCCGTTCATTTCCATTTCTGATCTGATTTGGGACCAAATGCTGCACACCACTGTCATCCTAGGACTGAGCAGGTTTTGCTAGCTCTCTGTGGATCTCTTGGACCTCAGTTACCCTGATCTAGACTCACAATAATCCTGATGGCTGCTGTGGAATTTCTGGATGTTTACCCAAGGATAATCAATAACAATTAGTAAGAAACTGAGTAATTCTTTATTGTTATCCTCTTCACTGTTCTTACCCTGAATTAAAAGATGGGGAGATGGAGATCAGACATCCTTTATTTGAAACAAATAAGATGATAGTCCTTCTTTGTTTATGGGGATTTAGGAATTACATTTTAAATAGGACTAGCTGGGAATCATTTACCTGATCAGTTTTCCCATGAAAAAGACGTTGTCAGACACTCAGATTTTATGCAGAGAGAGCTTCCCCACTCTATCACATGCCCCCTCTCCTGGGATGACTGCACAGAAGGATCCTTGGTTGTGTGTTCTGAAGGTTCGAGCTTTGGAGGAACAGTGAAACTCGGAAGCACTTACCAAGTGCAGCACAACGGCCACCTCCCTGCCTGCATCACTCAGCATCCTCTCTGGCAGACAGGGACTGGGAAAGGGGGGAAGCAGAGAAGCACAAAACTTTGGTTCTCAGCTTCACGATTCCTATAAAGAACTACTGACAAATTATCTTTCTCCTTAGAAGTAGCCAGGGAAAATGGGGGAAGAAATAAATAAATAAGGCAACAAAACCCTTAGTGACATACATCTAGTTAGTCAAAATTTCCACCAGTGTATTTCTCATGCAGACAGCTAAGAAAAAGTGGAAGACAGGCGCGTGGTGTTCCTTGGGGTTATGATTTGAGTGGGTGCATAGGTCAGATGAATTCGTCTGACATGAGGCAAGATTAGTGTGTGCAGCTTGATAACTGTTTTCTTGTTACACTGTTCTGGCTCAGCTAGGCCTGTCTGCAGTTTTCTGTATAACTCAGAAATAAACAGCTGATGAGACATCTCCTCATAGCAGTGTATAGCATGGCAACTGATATCTCTGAATCTGTCAGTGTAAACTGGATAGGTTTACATGTAATTGAAGGAGCACTGGAAGCAAATCCATTTAATGGGTTTTCAGTAGCACTGATGTCCTTCTAATAGCGTAGCGGAGGAATGAATCTCAGGTCAGTATCGCCCATAGCAAATGTCAAGGAGAGTGGAGAGAGAGCAGTCCTGTTTCAGCTTGTGTAAATGCATTACCCTGTAGAAACATCTGCCAAAGATGCCTGCTGGATTGGAAAACAGTCTGATCCTTGAACAGTGTTCACTTGGGAAATGGATATTCCTGCTCAGTAGAATCACTGGTTGGCTGCAGAAAGAATAATCTGTGCAAGATCCCTCCTCAGAAGGATCTGGGAAACTTTGTCTTGTTTAACCGTCCTAAAACACTGTTGAGGAGTACACACACAGTATTTCACTGGACTACAATTGTCCCTAGAGTCTGGGCATCAGGTGTCACACATATCTCAACATCTTTGTTTGAAGAATTATTGGTCACTTTGGGCTCACAAAAATAGAGTGGATCCTTAAGGCTTCATTCCAGTAATTGGCTCTGATGACAGCTCAAAATGACTTACAAAATGAAATACAGTTAATGCTATTTCTGTCCTCAGCTAATTTTTTTTTTTCTTTTTAATTCTTAAATATTAATAGCAATGTCTCTACAAAAGATCTTACATTCAGAATTCCACATTTACCAATCATTTAGTCAGGCTATTCCTCACATCAGGGGTTATTTATTCTAAAAAGGCTAAAGGAATGCTTCTAAACTGAGTAAAAAGCTGCAGGATTAGGATTACTATCATTATGTGAAATGGTTCCCTTGGGAAAAGTCCTAGAGAATATGCTCCTGAGAAACTACTGGAAATGAGAGGGATTTTGTTTGTTGTTAAAAGCTTGGAATACTTGATTTATTTTTAGATGTCTGGAAACCAATCTGGCTGCTTTGAGGATGTTTAAGCTCGTCATCTAATCAAGTGATGTTGCTTATTTTTCATCCAACATCAAGTTGTCAACAATAGTTTTGATTACATAAACCTGTCAGTTCAGTTATATTTGCTTCATTAACAGTGTTAGTTTGATGGAGTCTTGTTTGCAAATACTTAGTTTTAAGGGATGGGCTGGCCTACTGCACAGACAGGATATAGCAGAAAATAGTTAGGCGATTACATTTTTGTAAAGACAGCCTACTTTGTAAAAATCACAGGCTACTGAGTCCGGAGTTTTACAAAGGGTGAGTATGTGATGATGTGTACAAACAGAAACAGAAATTTCTGTTTTTCAGGGCTGTAGAACTGAAATGTGACTATGGATTTACGAAGCAAGTTCAAAAACAGTTTTCATGACAAATATAAGGCTCCTGTTAATTTTTAAACAAATAGTTTAGGGTTTTTCCCACAGGGGGTAATTGACCCCAGTGAGGAAAAATCAGAAAGAAATTCTGCTCTGAACTGTACTGACTAGAGTTTTAAAACCTTGCTGAAAAGCTATGGGAGAGATGTTATGCATTTTTCATAGAAAGAAATAAAATATTAATTCCTTTTAGTGACTTAGATGAGCACTATAAAAAAAGTATCAGAACTGGGACAAAAGAGTTACATTATTTAACCACAGCCTCTTCATTATATGTTATTAAAATGATGTTCGATATTTTGAGAAGAAAAAGTCTTTTATAGTTCTGGTTATTAGAGTACGAAAATTAAAATCTATTCAGTCTTGGGACAGAGAACAGAGACTGTAAGATGTTTCTCCTTCTTTTTTCCCCATCTTCTAAAGAAGCAAGAATCAAAATTGTAATTAAGAATTTTGTTTGACACATTTGTGGGCACATACCCTGTGCTGGAACAGCATTTTGCAAGTTTGCTCATCAGAAAAAAAAAACACCACACCACAACAACAACAAAAAAAAAACTCATGAAAGTTAGAGCCTAACTCCACAAACATTGACATGCTAGGATAGCTTTACTGCCTTTGAGCAATCTCAGAGAGGTTAGCAGGATTCCACAGGCCAATTACAGTTGCTCCCATGCCTGTCCCTACAATAGTACCTAAGTAACTATATAAGGCTTCTCATGAGTACAGGATTGTGTAATATTTTTTTCTTACAACAATAATCCATTGGGTGTTGACATCTTCACTGCAAGCTGTGACCCGGCAAGGATATGCAAAGTTAACTGTATGTATATCTCATTAAACTTTGAGAGATGATTTGAGAAGGTCCATGTTTTATGTGCAGGCAGCTTTTGCCTGTTCAGGCAATTTTAAAAGAAGAGCAGTTCTGCTGTTATTCTTCCTCACTTAAGATCGTGTCTGTGGAGCTGAGGCTTGGTTTGGCAACCATTAAGAAAATGCTGGATATAAGTGGATAAGACAGCTCTAATTGTAGAGATGTCATGGAAAAAGTGTGATTCATTGCTTTGAGCTGTGCACAGAGCTCAAATACTTGGTTTAATTCGGTATTAGGTGCCAAACTACATCTCTGGAATTTGACACCAGGACTAGGAGAGATCACTTTTTTCCTTTGCTCTTGTTCTCTGATCCTGAAACACTTCCTCCTCTTTTGAGGAGGCTCTCCTGAATGTCCCAGGTTGACCACATTCCAGTTAGATAATTATATTTCAGCACTATAGACATGCTCTGCAAGGAGCAGTTGGAGCTTGAAAAGGGCACACTTTCCTGGGAACTCCTTATTCTTTAGGAAGTTTTATACCAAAGATACTCCAGGTCTGCTTCCCAGATTAATTGATATGGCTTTAAACTGCATCTAGTGCTTTAAGTTATGATTCTGACAAGATTGTAATTTTGAAAAATCCTGAAATTGGAAGACCTGTATCAGAAATATCTACAGTACAGTTCTCTATTTCCATTGCTATTTAACACATATTTCAGGATTCATTAAGTTGTAGGATGGTGGTGGTATACATAGTGTGGAGAAGGTAATAGTTTTTGTTTCCTATATTGGTGCACATTTAAGTACCAGTGGATGTTTTATGAGACAGGGCTACACTGGTCTTGTGGAGATGCACACATTTCATTTTTTTCTTCTTTCTTTCTTTCTTTCTTTCTTTCTTTCTTTCTTTCTTTCTTTCTTTCTTTCTTTCTTTCTTTCTTTCTTTCTTTCTCTTTCTTTCTTTTCTTCCTTTCTTCCTTTCTTTTCTTCCTTTCTTCCTTTCTTCCTTTCTTCCTTTCTTCCTTTCTTCCTTTCTTCCTTTTCCTTTTCCTTTTCCTTTTCCTTTTCCTTTTCCTTTTCCTTTTCCTTTTCCTTTTCCTTTTCCTTTTCCTTTTCCTTTTCCTTTTCCTTTTCCTTTTCCTTTTCCTTTTCCTTTTCCTTTTCCTTTTCCTTTTCCTTTTCCTTTTTATCCTTTTCCCCCACAAATTTTGAATTTGTTCTTTGTTTCCTGCTAAATCTCAGAATCACAGACTCATGTAGGTTGGAAGAGACCTCTGGAGTGGTGTGTTCCAGACCCCTACTCGAAGCAGATCCAGCATGTCATGTAGCTGAGGGACTCATTCTGTCAAGTTGCTAATATCTCCAAGGGTGGAGATTCTTCAGCCTCTCTGGGTACCTGTTTCAGTGTTTGACCACCTTCTTGGTGAGTTATTTTTTTCCATATATCAAGTTGGGATTCCCCATGTGCCAGTGTGTATCTAGTGCACCTCATCCTTCCATTGTGTAATTCAAAGAGTATACTTTCTTCAACTTCCTCATACTCTTCCATAGGGCAGCTGAAAACAGCAGTAAGATGTCCGTTAAGTCTTCTCTCCTCCAGGTTGAACAAAGTTAGCTCCCTCAGCCTCTTATCTGTCATTCTCTAGCCCTCTCACCATCCTAATGGCCTTTCTCTGAGCTTACTTCAGTGTATGAACATCTTTCTTCTGCTGGGAAACCCAAAATTAGGTACAGTACTCCAACTGTGATCTCACAAATGCCAAAGGGAGGAAAGAACCAGTTCCCTTACTCTGCTCTCTACTCTCTTGCTGATATATCCCAGGATGTGTCTCACATTCTTTTCTGCAAGGGCACATTCTTTTCTGCAAGGGCACCCTGCATACTCATGTCTTATTTATGTCCCGTGATGACCCCAGGTCATTTTCTGCAAGGCTGCTTTCTATTCTGTGTATACTCAAGCTATCCAGTAACAACAAATGCAAAACAACAACATCAACAAACAAACAAAAAAACAATTAACCTTTTCTTGTCTTTTTCTTGTCCTTTGTCCCTAGGTCCTCTGTCTCACTGAGCAATGGGATCACTGAGCAAAGGGGTTGGTTAGCCTTCCTTTTTCTGGCAGTTTACTTATAGATCCCATTCCTGTTGCCCTGAAATTTGAATCAGACTGAAAGCTTGTGGTTCTCCAGTGGTTTCCAAAAGCCCAGGAGTGAACGGAGATTATTTTGCATGAATAATTCCTACCAGATGTGTCATTCTCACCTTATCAGTGGGCTTTTATGCAGTTTCCCTGAAATGCCACACTGACTTTCCCTTTCATCCAAGGAAAGAGACGGCTCATGTTACTAGACTGGTGCTTACATCTGTTTCCTATTGCTTCATATTCAAAGATCATCTTATTGTCCCAGTGGTCAAGAGTAGGGGAAATTATGTTTGTTCTTTATAGGCATTAAGATGGGAGCAATGTGTGAATTAAATTTGTCTGTGTAGTGTATTTTCACGTATCAGGCTCCTCTGTTGATTTAATTGGCTTTAGTGCTTATTTGGTCAACATTTGGTGAAAAAAGTTCTGAAATATTGTCAGTATGCACCACACACATGCTACTTTTATCTTAAAAGAATTTGTCTCTCCCTGCTCCTGCTGGAGTGTTTCTTGTTGATCTTAAGACTGTTCAAACTGCATTTTTTCATGTTGGTTTTCTACCTTGGGGCTAATTTGTTTGTTTGTATTTAGAAATCTTCTGCTAAAACAAACAAACAAAAGATTATTTGGCTGCTGCTGAAATGAAGTTGGTGGAAAATGTTTTGCTTTGCCTGTCAAAATTTATTACACTCATTTTGCTGCAAAGCTCTTCTACTTTTTGAGCAGATACCGAATATTTGCCAGGGAGGTTGTTCTGATGTTATGATTTCATTTTTGCCATCCTTGAAGAAATCTGCTCAGATCTATTCCTTTGACATGTATTTCCATAGAGACTTGTCAGAGATTTGCCACAAAATCCCTGAGGATTTCCTTGCACGGAGAAGACCCAGGGTTTTCACGTCAGTAGGAGGAGCTGTGCTGTCTAAGTAAGACCTTGCTGCTCTTGTCTGTGCAGGATGGATGTGATGACAGGCAGCAGAACCGAGAGCTGTTCCTGCAGTGCTCCAATTGCCTGCAGGCAGGACACTGGGGAAGTAGGAAGATGTGTGTCAGGTGTAGAAGTGCATGGAGTGGCAGAGGGAGCTTGAGATGGGAGTAGGAACACAGTATTGACAATTTTGTCTTCATGGGTAGTGACATGTCCCATTTTGGCCAAAGAAGCTCTAGAAATCTCATCATTTCCATTCCAGGGGTTAAGAGAAATCCCTGTGAAGAGCAGCTAGGCAGGGCTGTTGCAAAAAAGCCATTTTTTTCCTCCTCCCCTTCGCAGGTGGAATTGGGATGGACAGGGAGAGTGAACAAAAAGATCCATGTGGCTCTAGGGTCTCTTTCTCACCTCTTGTGCACAACTGGTCAGTCTACTGCCTACAGTTGCCCTAGCAATACCTTGGGGAAAAAATGGAAAGATATCCTTTATAGAGACCCTCCCCTCAAAGACAGCATAATGAAGATGCCCCACATATCTGGGCAGATCCGGGGTTGAGAGACACCGCATTTACATGCACACAGGGATTCTCAGTCAATGGGATGAGCATAGATGCATTATCTGGTGGACAGCTGGGTCATATGGAACCATGACAGGGGAAAGAGCTTTGTGCATCCAGGATATTCCTCACAGCACCATGTTTGTGTGTTGGGGCGGGGAATTGGGTGGGACGGGATGAGGGCTTACCTTGGGTTTTCTTCCCATCAGAACTACACAAATCTCACTAAAACATGTTTTATCATTCTGTCTTAGTAATGATATGCAGTGCCAACATAAAGTAAAGGAGCTGACATTGAACAATGCAGGCAACACATAACACATAATAACATGCAAAGAGTAACAAATTTAAATATGTTTCCACAGTTGTTTCTGTTGCTGCTGTTGTTTTTTGTTTGTTTGTTAGTTTTAAAATAATGTTTAAACACACTTAATGTGCATGTGTCTGCAGAGATTTTCTCAGTGGAAATTCTGCTGCCTGACCCTAATCTCCCACTGATGGGTGTTAAGGGATGCTATATCTATGCATATGCTAAAGCCTATAAGTGGCCTCTGCAGCACCCAGAAGCTCCTCACACAGAAGTTCCTCATTCCTGGGTGTTGGTGCACAATCCTGAGCCCCCAGAGACCCAGAGGTCTCTATCCCAGGCCAATGGACATTTGTAGGTTGAAACAGTAGTGAGGCTGAGTGTACATCCCAGAGACAGACGCACTGACATAGCCAGCTGCACAGACTGCCACAAACCAGGCACTGCCTTAAGCAGCTCCCAGATGTAACACTGCTAGGTCTCACGTAACTACAGGCAGATGAGTCCCTTTCCTCCTCTGGCTGCTCAGGACTGCTGCTCACTGGTGATGGCCAGCACAGAGCCCTGCCCTCACCTCACTCAGCCCAGTTCCCCAGAAGCTGGTTTTTGGGATGCACACACTGGTCCTGACCCAGTGGCAGTGCTGAGACCCTCGCTTGATCCAGTCTGGCACTGCAGGCTGGGGTGCCAGCACCCCGACCAGGCTCCAGCCACAGGCACCAAACCCACTCATACGGCCTCCCGTTGGTGGCACCTCGTCCTTACAGCGCTCACACATGGGTGATGGTGAGAGCATGTGAGAGGTAGCTGAGGCAGGCTTGAAGAAGAAGACAAGTCAGGCTACCAGGCTCAATCAATCAGATGAGCACACTGACTATCAATAGCTTACGTGTGCCTTCTGTTGTTATACACCATCTATTCACTCTTTTGTTTCTGCCTGAACCCCTTCCCCTAAATGTTCCTTAACAGGTTTTGTGTTAAGGAACACAAAACACAGGCCCTCCTCAAATATCCTAAAATAACCTAAATCCTCCTGTTCCTACATTTTCCCCCTCCTTATCAGTTACAAAGCCCAGGCTGGCCCTCTCCAAAGCTGTGTCTTGAGCTTCTTTGCTACGTTGGCAAGCAATGTAGCAAATACCACAGCATGATTTTAAAGAAGTGCTTGTTGTTTTGCAAATAAAGTCATTCTCCTGTGTGGGAAAGGACATCTGTTGAAATACTTGGAATTTGAGGAACTGAACCAAATTTAAATACAATGATTAGGAAGGATGAACTAGAAAATGAGATAGGATAAGAGCAATGAACTGAAAGGACTGGGAGAAATAGAAGATGGGAACAGAAGGAGTGAGTATGGGGAAGAGCCAAGGCACAGGATGGCAGGGTAAACATTTGGGGCCAACTCAGGGACTATAAATATATAAATAAATAAATAATTTATAATATAAATTAATATAATATTATAAATAAATTTATTTATAAATAAATAAAGAGAATGAAATTGGATGATGGAATCCAGAAACAAAAGAAGATGAACAGAACCAAAAGAAGACAAAGTCAAGCTGAAGGGTGGACAGACATCTCAAAGGAGCTGCATCTCTGA
This sequence comes from Anser brachyrhynchus, assembly GCF_964034855.1. NCBI lineage: Eukaryota > Metazoa > Chordata > Aves > Anseriformes > Anatidae > Anser > Anser brachyrhynchus. The sequence continues at coordinate 106,389,880 of NC_137694.1, forward strand.
ATTGCAGAACCCGAATTTGGACAACATGTCTCAATAATTCTAAGCTATCAAACAGTCATGAAACCCCCTCTTTTTTTTTTTTATTATATATATCTTTTTTTTGTTGTTTTGTTTTGTTTTCTGGTGATAGGTCTGCATGCTGTTATCTTCTGTTTCACGCATTCACTTGTTCACATGACATAGGGTTGTGTTGTGAGTCTAAATACCATGGCCGTCTGACAGGCCAGCATGTTTTTCAACTTGTGATAAATATAGCCCTGAAATTCCTGTAATAATTCTAAGGTATTTCTGAAAGGCAATTAAGAAAAAGTGTTTTCATGGAATATGCTTACTTATTTAGAAATAGTTAATGTTTAAATGTTACTCATCTGTGGGACAAGTTTGGGGATTTTCTTTTCAATTTTAGTTTTTTGAAAGCCCAAGACAAACACAACTTTAACAACACTTTTAAGGTTACAGAAGTACTTGAAATCTAGGAAGTGCTTGCACAGAAGTTTCTGATGCAACCTTGTTTCCCTTCCACTTCTCCCTCTATTCCAGGATTGTGACACAATTTTTAGTTACACGGTGGCTTATTTTTCCCAATACTAGAACCTATTCTCATTCAATGTACAGAAAAGATAGTGCTCTGGGAATATTGCAGAGTGATGTAGTGAATGAGGCTGTCATCTCCAGGTTATTGTGGAAGTGTACTTCTTCCTCCATCACTTAATGGTGGCATAGGCATCCTATTCGAAGTGTACTGTAAAGAGAGCCTGTGTTGTTGTATTTGACTTATGTGGCAATGTTTTGGTAGTGGGGTGGCTGCTAGGGTGGTCTCTATGAGAAGAGTACAGGAGCTGCCACATGTTGGGTCAAAGCCTCAAAGCCAGTTCCAGCCAGTTCCAAAAGGGACCTGCTGCTGGCCAGAGCTGAGCCAACGAATGATGCTGGTTGCACCTCTGGGAGAGCAGATTTAAGGAAGGGAAGAAATCTGCTTTACAACAGCAGCTGGGAGAGAGGAATGAGAGCTAGCCCTGCAGACCCCAAGGTCAGTGCAGGAGCAGGGCAGGAGGTGCTCTACGCATGCAGCAGCAGTTCCCCTGCAGCCTGTGGAGAGAGGCCCCTGGTGGAGCAGGCTGTCCCCCTGCAGCCCATGGGTCCCACACGGAGCAGATCTCCACTCTGCAGCCCGTGGAGGAGCCCCCGGTGGAGCAGGTGGATGTGGCCTGGAGGAGGCTGCGGCCCATGGAGAGCCCCCAAAGGAGCAGTTTGCTCCTGGGGGATGGACCCGGTGGTACGGAGCCATGTGGGAGCAGTTCTGGAAGAGCTGCTGCCTGTGGGCAGCCCCCGCAGGCTCAGTTTGGGAAGGACGGCATCCCGTGGGAGGGACCCCACGTGGAGCAGGGGCAGAGAGTGACCGTGAAGGAGTGGTGGAGATGAAGTGCTATGGACTAGCTACAACACCCATTCTGCATTCCCCTGCACCATTCAGGGGGAGGAGGGAGAAGAGGGTGGATGGGGGGGGGGAAGGTGTTCTGAGTTTGCTTTTAATTTCCCACTGCTTTAGTCTGTTAGTAATAGGCTACAAATTATATTACTCTCCCTAGGATGAGCCTGTTTTGCCCATGACAATAATTGATGAGTGATCTCCCTGGCCTTACCTCAACCCTTGAGCCCTTTTCCATCATATTTTCTCCGCCTGTTCCAATGAGGAGGGGGGGTGAGAGCACTTAGCTGTTCATCAGGCTGAAGCCACCATTGTTGCATGTTGTAAATATAAGAGCATTGGAAACTACATAGCTTTTTGTTATGCATTTACAACTGTAATCTTACAGGAAAAGTTCATTCAAATGTGCACGTGTGAATGCACGTATGTGTGCATGCATGTGTAGTCACTGTGCTATGGCTGATGTAATATCCATATAATAACATATCCACAGAGTTTTCTGTTTTATTTATTTATTCATTATTTTTTCTTCATATGTGTAACTGATGGGGGAAGGAGGGAACTTAAAAGGAAGAATTAAAGGTGACAACACCTCAGGGATCTGGGATGGATGCACTATCACAGAGTAGTTGAGGTTGCTTCTATCATGGGAAAAATGGAAGTTTGATCACTGTCCATTGTGGCAGTGGTAGAAACAGCATCATGACGGATACATGAAGAGGGTATTGTTAAATGCCTGGACCCTGTTCACCTTGTTGCCCTCTGATGCTTTGAGATCTGCGGATGTATGAACTGAGAATTCCTCATAAGCTAATTTCTTCCTTCTTACAGTGTAATGTGGATACAAAAGCCAATGTTTTATTTCCTGTAGTCAGTGAAGTTGCTCATCTTCTGTAAATGTACCTAGCATTCTACCAGATGAAAAGAGTACCATTTTGGACTGATACAGTTCTTCCCTCATCCTTGTTCATGTCCACAGAGCCAAACACTTGATAACCAATCCACCTCAAATATAAAGGGAACAGTTGAACTCCTTGCTGGGGTAGTCTCTGGCCCACATTAACTTTCTTAACTGCTCTCAGGACTTTTCTGGACAGTTTTAGTAGTTCCAGGCTAATACCATGCTAGGGAACAGGCTAAACAACATTGCTGGCCTTGCGGTTTGCTGTTACGAACACTGTTTTGAGGTCTGTGTTGTAGTGTTTCTAGTAGTAGGTTGTTGTTCTTCTGGTCACTCAGTATCTTCACCTAGTGAGTCAGGCAGTCAGCCAGCATCTGTAGTGCTTACTGGGCAGGGTCCAGTTCCAGCAGGATTTTTGCAAAATGGATATGAAAATTATACTGACTTTGATATTTAGGGCCACAGATCTGCAAGTAAATGAAGAAACTGGTAGGGTCAGAGGGAGGTGATGCTTCACAACCAGGAAAAGTACATGAATGTGGGAAAAGATGACACTCAGGGAAGTCAGGGAATCAGGGAAGCAGGAGATAGGGGTAGCACAGAAGCCATGGAAGAGAAAACCAGAAGGTTCAGGAGAAGATGGAATGACTGGGAAACACAGAAAGAGAAGAAATGGAGAAGTTCTGCATATGCGAGACACAAATCTAGATACCCATTAAGGATATCTCAGTTTTGGAGTACTTACCTTGAGGAACTCTGAATTTGGCTTTGCTGAGAAAATGCTACATACCCATAATTTTGTGGCAGCTACAGTGCTGAGGACTTCAAATCCACTGAAAGGGATCTAAAGGGACTTCAGAGGGTTACCCAAAATACTGAACCACATTCAGGGGTGTGTAAGACATCCAAGCAACTGATTTACTTGTTGAAGCTGTACTGCTGTGCCACAGATTGATAGGTGCCTGTCAGAGCTAGTCTCCAGGTAGCATGCCCCTCCAGCTTCTGGACTGTGATGAAGGCCCAGAACTAGGTGTCTTGCTATGCTAGAACCAGCAGCAATTTCTATTTTCTCATGGATTTATGGAGATCTTTTTGTGCATTTTGGGATCACTGATTGATACATCCTGGGGGGCGTTGCCATCATCCTTAACTCTTGAACCATAGCAACCTGCCATACCTGAGCTAGGAGGGGTGAGCATGGCCACCACCTCAGAGACATGTTTAGTGGCACCTTTAGCTGGCACTGATCTTGAGGTTTATGGTCCCAGACCTAGCAGCCAAATCACTCTTTGGAGTATGTTACGGTATTGCTGTGTTGCATTCTGGCGTATTGTTCTGGGGTTTGCGTCTTGTCCCCCTCCCTGACATCTCTGGATCTCTCTTGCTGTGCTTCTCCAGCAATTGTATACCACTGCAAGATGCTGGCCCAGCAAGATCCCGCACGCAGGCTGAACACTGGCAGCTGGCATAGCCTCTTAATATAGAAGTGAGGGGTGTGGCTGCACAGGCAGTGTGGTGCTGATCAGTTCGGGAACAGGCTGTGTGCTAAAAAGAGTTTAGTTGCATGTTGCAAAGGCTTATGGGGCTGATACTGAGTCTGAGGGGCAGCCTAAGTACTCAGAGGGAAGGAAATAGAGGGACTTCCTAAGGGCTTCCAGGAGCCAGCGCAGACAGGCTGGGTGCCTACTCTAAGATGGACTGTGGTAGCAGCTGAGTAGACATGGCTGGATGGGACTGCAGCTCATGTGGAGGCACCTGAGCCACCTGCAATGCTGCTAGCTCAAGGTAGTGTGAAGACCAGAGCTGTGGCAGCATGAAATGTCTGCCTGGGCCGGCAAATTGTCCTGCGAACCATTGCAGAGCTCCACACTCTCTACTGTGCTGCTCGAAGCTCACTGGTTTAAACCTAGTACATGGTGAATTGAATCACAGCAGGGATTGCTATCTAGGCATGCCTTGTATCCTCTTATAAACCTCAGGATTTTTTTAAATCCCTCCCAAAAGCTGTTTTAAAAAAAATCTCAATACCTAACCACGTGAATGAATAAATCATAATAATTATTCAAATAATCCTATGAATGAATTATTCATTGTAATAATTGAAAAGGAATCCCAGCAAGAAGCATTTTACTATTATAAAGGTAAATATTGATTCATTTTTTTAGAAAGTATATTCTCCATCGAAGTATTTTTCATCTGCTTGCCATACCCTAATTATGTATAATATGAAAGAAAAATATGCTTCCTTGTGTGACAGCCATTTTCATATAAATGAAAAAATATGCTTCCTTTTGCAACAGCCATCTTCAATGCTATTCAGAGAGAAAGGAAAAAGGATTAAGCAACATTTAGATTCTATTCACCTCCTTCCTGAGGACAGAGCCAAACAAGACACCCACTGTCAGCTGGTCAAAATGTCCAAAGCCTGAAGTAACTGAATATTACCAGCTAGTTATAGAGGATTTGGGAGGACGGGTAAAAAGGGAAATATTTTGCTTCTAGTTCTGTGCTGCTAAGATAGTGTAGGCTAAGCATATGGCTTGCAGCCAGCAAAGGCATCAGATACTATGATGAGAAAAGCCTCGTTAATAATATTTAGCACTGACAAAGGGCTTTCAAGGGAAAGACAGACTTTTGTCCTGGGAACGATGGATGCAGCCTTACCTGTTAGCCCTATTTTTAGAAGGACAAAGTGAAATGACGCAAGTTTCTTTATGCTTTCAGATCCCAAGCATGACATGGATTGAGCAACAGGTTTCTGAAGGCAAAAGGACTGGAAGTCTAATTGCCTGCAAAATGTAGTGTTGGCTCCCAGGGAGATGCGGTAATGTGTGGTGGTAAACAAACAAACAAAGAGCAAGCTCAACTGTTTGATACCTGGAGAAGGGATAAATCCTACGCACTCCAAATCAGAAAGTGTATTTACCTGTGTTTTTCCCCAGCTGCAGTTCAATGTGTGACAGGTTGCCTCCATCTGTGAGCGGCCGGATGCCACTGCCGTGCTTGCATCTCGGCAGTGGCATTTATAAACGGAGGTCTGCGAGTCACAGGCACGGAGCGCCTCGCTCAAGGTCAGCTGGAGAGCCTGCAGCGGGGGCAGGCACAGCACCGAGGGCTCCTGGCTCCAGCATCGGGGCACTGGTCGGAGCTGGCGGTGTCCGATCCTCGTCGGGGGTCTGCCTGCAGGGGCAGGGGCAGGTTTTGAGGGTGGACGGGTGGGGAGGAAGAAGAGCCGGGGGGTGCCACCGCTCGGGCGAGCTGCTGCAAAGCGCCCGGCCGGGGAGCATCCCCCTGCAGCTGGATACACGCGGGGAGACCCCCAGGGCCGTGTCCGTCCCCACCCCCCCTCCCGGGCTGGGGCTGTTGCATCCCTCCGTACCTAGGCGCGTGGGTGCCGGCGTGCGTGTCCCTGGGTGCCTCTGTCTGTCCCCGCGTGTCCGTCTGTCCCTCCCTCGCCGTGTCACCGGCGGGGTCTGTGTGTGTATGTGCGCGCCTGCGTGTGCGCGCAGCGGGGAGGGCAGAGCCGTGCGCGCCGCGCAGCAGAGCACGCCGTGGCCGTGGCCGTGGCCGTGGCCGTGGCCGTGGCCGTGACCGTGGCCAGGACCGGAGGAGGAGTTGCGGCGCTCCGGCAGCCCCGCGGAGCCGCCGTGCGAGCGCGCCGAGGCGCAACAGGCGGGGCGGCTCCTCCCGGGCGGTGAAGGGGAGGCGGCGGGGAGCGGGCACGGGCACGAGCACGAGCACGAGCACGAGCACGAGCACGGGCACGGGCACGGGCACGGGCACGGGCAGGGAGCTGGCGGCATGCGGGCGGAGGAGCCGCTGGCGCTGGCGGCCCCGCGGGCGGGCGGCGGCGAGGCAGAGGCGGCGGGCGAGGAGCGGAGCGGCGGCGGCTGCTGCAGCAGCGAGCGGCTGGTGATCAACATCTCCGGGTTGCGCTTCGAGACCCAGCTGCGGACCCTCTCCATCTTCCCCGACACGCTGCTGGGGGACCCCAGCCGCAGGGTGCGCTACTTCGACCCGCTCCGCAACGAGTACTTCTTCGACCGCAACCGGCCCAGCTTCGATGCCATACTCTACTACTACCAGTCCGGGGGCAGGCTCCGGAGGCCAGTCCACGTACCTCTCGACATCTTCCTGGAGGAGATCCGCTTCTACCAGCTGGGCCAGGAGGCCATCGAGACCTTCCGGGAGGATGAGGGCTTCATTCAGGAGGAGGAGAAGCCCCTGCCCCAGCACCACTTCCAGCGCCAGGTCTGGCTGCTCTTTGAGTACCCTGAGAGCTCCGGGCCGGCCCGGGCCATCGCCATCGTCTCCGTGCTGGTGATCCTCATCTCCATCGTCATCTTCTGCCTGGAGACCCTGCCCGAGTTCCGCCAGGAGCCCAAGGGCTCCCAGCCCGGCTTCGGGGAGGCAGCAGTGCCCGGGGACGACACGCTGCTGCTGCCACCGCCACCACCACCGAGCGGGACCCCACAGCCCCTGCGACCTGCTGCCGGTGCAGGCCCTTTCTTCACTGACCCCTTCTTCCTCATCGAGACCCTGTGCATCATCTGGTTTTCCTTTGAGCTCCTCGTTCGCTTCTTCGCCTGCCCCAGCAAGCCCGAGTTCTCCCGCAACATCATGAACATCATCGACATCGTGGCCATCATCCCCTACTTCATCACCCTGGGCACGGAGCTGGCCCAGCAGCAGCAGCAGAAGCAGCAGCCTGGGAGCAGCAGCAACAATGGGGGCCAGCAGCAAGCCATGTCCTTGGCCATCCTCAGAGTCATCCGCCTGGTCAGAGTCTTTAGGATCTTCAAGCTCTCCAGGCACTCCAAGGGGCTGCAGATCCTGGGGAAGACTCTCCAAGCCAGCATGAGGGAGCTGGGCCTCCTCATCTTCTTCCTCTTCATCGGGGTAATCCTCTTCTCCAGTGCTGTCTACTTTGCAGAGACCGATGACCCCGATTCCCTGTTCACCAGCATTCCCGATGCTTTTTGGTGGGCAGTGGTGTCCATGACCACTGTGGGCTATGGGGACATGTATCCCATGACAATTGGTGGCAAGATTGTGGGCTCCTTGTGTGCCATTGCTGGTGTGCTCACCATTGCCCTGCCTGTCCCTGTCATCGTGTCCAACTTCAACTACTTCTACCACCGAGAGACTGATCATGAAGAGCAGTGCCAGTACACCCATGTCACCTGTGGCCAGCAGCAGTCACCCTTCTCTGAGCCCAAGAAGGGGGACAGTAATCAGTCTCTCAGCAAATCTGAATTCCTGGAAGCAGAAGACCTGGAGTCCATGAAATATTCCAACTTCATTCCCCCCAACAATCAGGGTTATAAAGAGAAGAAAATGCTGACAGAGGTGTGATCGGTTTTGTTGTCATGGGTCCAGACACAGAGCTGCAAGCTGCTGCACATCCGTCTTCCCACTAGCAGCTGGATCTATTCAACATTTACATACCAGACTGTGAATTGTGATACCGTAAACAGAGTGATTGTGATAATGGGCTCTTCTCTGCTGATTTGCTGTTTCTCATTACTGTGTGCAGTCAGAAATGTTCTTGCTTTATTCTGTGGAGTGCTAGCTGTCGTCCCCTACTCCCTCATGAATATCTTTTCCTTTTTTTTGAAGACTGCTGTAAACCAATATTAGCTCTGAAGCCTAACCTTTCTTCTCCACTAGCAAAGAACACCTTGCCACAACTCCAGTTGAAGGATTCAACAGGGAGTAAATAGTTAAGGGGGCTACAAACATCTGGCTCGAGCTGTGCCCTTCGTTCCTGTGCCAGCGCTGTGCCCTTGGCTGTGGGATCAGTCACGCCTGCCATGCCATTGCCTTTGAATAATGGAAATGCTGTAGCCAGCATCACAGTGAGTTCTCTAGCTGTAAGGAAGAAGTCAACAAACAGCTGCCTTTCTTCTTTGCAACACTTGGCATGCTGAAGACCCTCTTGGTTTATGTTTCAAAAAAGACGCATAGATCTAAAAGCTGTTTGCCACTCCTGACCATACACTATTCATCAAAAATGGGCATAAAGAAATCAACAGGCTTGTTGAAGAATCTCTGTGTTGTGAGCTTATTTCAGCCTTCTTTGTTCCAGTGCCCTGATGTTAATTGGCTTTTATAGTACCAAGTTAATCTTCATAGTGCTAAGTGCCTTCTGATGCTAGGCACATTTGACAAAATTCATTTGTTATCTCCGCAGTTTATCTCTACACAATGGTGTTTAATGAGAGGTAGTTTATGCTTCAGATATCCAGTTCTGTATTCAGGCATGTGAGAGCAATTGACATCACTGCATTTTTATTGAAGTTTTTTTATTATTTCTATAGCTGAGGGAAGTATGTGTGTTGGTATTTTGTTGGCATTGCTGAAAAACCCCAACCACCTGTGCTATCTGAAGATTGCACTGATATAATGGGTCACAGTCATAAATTACCCCAGGGTAAGTGTGTCAACATTAGAGATTTAGACTGGCACTGATACAAGCTTGCCTAAGCCATCTGCACAAACTCAGTACCCCAGATCTTTCAAATGAGAGGAAGAAGAGCTAACCTTGAAGAAATGTTTTTGCTTTTTTTACTGATTCAGCCAGTTCTGTGTATTTCTTACATAGAAGACAGAGAAATGTCTTTTGCATGCACTAGGTCTTATGAGAGCAACTTATAGTAAGTAGCATTGCAAAATGCATACCTTGGCTGGTAGTGCTGGGCTTGTCAAGGGACCAGAGATTTGCATCTTAAGATGCATGTTTTGCTTCCCAGGTAATATCTTTTCCTTCCTTCCTTCCTTCCTTCCTTCCTTCCTTCCTTCCTTCCTTCCTTCCTTCCTTCCTTCCTTCCTTCCTTCCTTCCTTCCTTCCTTCCTTCCTTCCTTCGGTCTGTCTTTCTTTCTGTCTTTCTTTCTGTCTTTGTTTTGGTCTTTGTTTCTCTTTTGGTCTTTCTTTTTTTAATCAGCTGTGTCTTATACCCAACTTTAAAATGTTTCAAATGCTGCCAGTGTGTGAGAAGGGGAAATGGATGCTTTTAGATTCTATGGATATTTTTTTATGCAAGAAAATGCCTTTGTTTGTTTTTAAATGTAAATGTATATTCTGCATTCACGTGTGTGCATGTGTATGAAAGCAAAGGCAGCCATTAATGCCTTGCATCATACAGTATGATATACATATTAGAATGTACTACATATTGCATGTGACGTGTAATACGTAAAACACGTAGTATCAGGATGCAAAATCTATAGAGTACATTTTATGCAAATGTATATATTATGCTTTTTCAGTCATAGGGCTGAGAATGCTAAAGACATATCCTTCAATATAGTCAGAACTGTCAGGGTTGTGAGATAGTATCTATTTGCATCTTTGTTACCCTGCTTGTTTTTCATTGTCTTGAGATCTGGCTCCATGCTTAGAGAGCTTTTATTGTGGCCTCTCCTCATCTGGGTCCTGATCATATGGTAGAGGTTGTTTGTGTGAGACCTAACTGCTGCATTTCTCCGGAGTCCCATTGTCTTCTCAAAGGGTTTTAATGTACAGGGATCTCCCCCGGGGTCAGAGCACAGCCATTATATTGAAAACTCTCTTCTCTCTCTTGCTGAAGTCAGTAGCAAAATGCTACTTGTCTCGGTTACTGCAGGTCAGTCTGGGAAATGCAAGTGTGGTGTGGTGAGGGCCCTGTAGCTCAGAGGAGCTTGCCTGAATAAAGAGAGCAGAATGTGTCTTTCAGGGCAGTCTCCACAGAGATACGTAAGTGCCCAATTAGTCTTTGGTTCATTGGGACTGAGGCAAATGTCTGGGATGGTCTGGGCCTTGGGAGTCATTCTGCATCCTCTGAAGCATGTAAATGGTGGATAAGTAATAAGTAGGACTGAGGAAGGGTCTGCAAGGTGGGATTTTGTGTAAAAAGTTGTCTTGGTCTCTGAGTTAATTCTGTAAAATGCTGTTGTTCTTATCTGTGTATCAGGTTCACTATAATGAAATATTTTTCGGAGTAAAAGAGAGTAACTTCAAATTTTAAGTTGCTCTAGCAGATGCACTAAACTAGCAGAAGAACCTGTTACTTAAGGGGGTTGTGTCAAGGCTGTTGCAGTCTCCTAGTAGCCTATGTTTGGTGCTATTTTATGCCTGAGTGTATCAGCTGATATAAGTTTTCCCAAAGTAAGATATAAAAAACTCAGGTTAAGCACAAGCCACACTGAGCCTATGTCAAAAAATTCCTGTGCTCGTTCTCTCCCTTGGGCCTGACCCCACTCCCTGCCAGGCAGGAGCCATCCCTCCTAAGAACAGGCTGTTCTCCTGGCCAGTGTGACAAATGGACATGGAGGCTCCAACAAAAAAAGATGTGAGGCAA
>NC_137694.1:106405548-106410854 GCF_964034855.1 Anser brachyrhynchus
CTTAATGATGCCTTCCCTGAAACTAGACATAAAGCTTCATATAAAAGCTGTTAGCACGCTGTGTGGAAAAATACCACTTAAGATGGGGCAGATGAGGGTCACTAGAGAAAATACAGAGTCAGTAAAAAAGGGATCAGTATGAGAAAGAAGGGAGGTTCATAAAAGAGTTCTTCAGGGGTTAGTCCCTGGATTGTTTAAAATATTAGCTGTAGGGCTGAATTTATAAGATTTAGCAATGATGCAACCTAAACAACCCCATTAGGGCTGTGGATTAGGACACAGGACGAGATGATTGAATAATGGACTTAAAGTAATGAAAAGATAGTAAATAGTATAAAAATTAAAGTTGTGATATGGATTTTGGTAGCAAGTTTATCAGTTGGGGAAGATAGAAAAGAAGAATGATTGGGGGTGCTAAGGTCAGTCAAAGTATCAATGTCACTTACTAAGCCACCAGAGTAATGAAGCTGCAAAATCGGTCCTTGAAAGTCTTAGAAGGAGAAATTTTTATACCACTTGGGAAATGTTAATTCTATAAGGCCTCATCTGGAATGCCATGGGTCTTTTTGGTGATCTCAGTTTGGTTAAGTTTAACTTAGAGTGGGAAGGATGCATGGAAAAGCAGCAAGAATGATCAGGTGAATGGAAACTGCCTTACAAGATGAATCTAGAAGAGCCTGCCTCTTCTAGCCCTGCAAAAGATTGGCAAGACCTATAGTTACAATAAAACTGGGAGCAGAGTAGCTAACAAGACATAACAGCTATTTAAGTTGAAAGGCTGTGTTGGTATTTGAACAATAAAGCAGAAATTGTCAATGAATATATTTATACTGGAAAGCAGAAGGTGATTTCTGCTATAACAGATGAAAGAGAAATGAAAGCCTGCTCTAGATTGAATAGGAGAAATCAAGGCAAAAAGCAAATTATTTTTTTTTTCAGATGGAGTTTGTTAAATTTTTGAAAGGCTTTACATGAAAGTAGTTACATGCAATACAAAGAGCCTGGTTTCAGTGACTTCATCTACTAGAATCAGTCTATCCTGAACCTTGGATGTATTTCAGATGCTGAATATATAAGCAATTGTATCTTATTGCCTATGTCCTCTGAAAAATACAGCCACACTATACCTGCTTAGCTAACAGACACCAAATCCTGTTGATCATATTATTTAATACTTGGGCTTTTGGTGTGTGTGTAGGAAAGAGAAGTGTGGGAGGAACTGCGTGTCTTTGGAGATGGTATTTCTCCATGGGACCAGGTAAAGAGAAAAAAGTCCTTAGAGTGGGGTAGAATGGGGTGGGTGTACCAGATCAGTCTAGAAGCTAGTCTGGAGACAGATGGAGGGTCCGTGCCTTAATATTTTTTTACCTTTTGCACTTTAAAGACCCAACAATCTCTGTCCACTGCTTTTCCCCTCAACCTGGAACCTCTGCTGACTGTGTCTGGTCCTTTCTCCCTATCCAAAGCTTTCCAGCTGTCCACTGATCTTTCTACTTCCTGGGGCCTCTAGTAATTCCTCACTCCCATTAACTTGCTGGAGTCACTTCAGTAGTGCATTGTACCTAATTTTGAAAATAGCCTTGAGATGGCTCTGCTGCAGCTCAGCTCGGGTTTCTGGTTTGGATGCAGAAATCAACAATAACAAATGGCCTTCAACAACTTTCATTGAACTGAAGGTCAGATAAGTTGATAACAATGGTCACTCTTGCCTGTAGAGGTTAGCAGAATAATTTCCTATTGCAGGCATTGTTCTGACAAAGACAAAATAAAGCCATGGCTTCGTGTTTCCTCTTTTTACCTCTTTGAGTTCATTTTACCCTATGAGAAAGTGACCAAGTATGCCTTTGATCTCAGAGGATAGAACAGACATTGACCAAGGTGGGATCTTCACCCATTCATCCATCTCTGTGTCACAAAAGCATGTAGGAAAATCTAGACATACTTTGTTCTCGAGCCGTCTAGCTTGTTGCTGCTCTGTGCTCACTTATGTGATGAAGCCATTAACTTGTGATTTATATCTATGTTACCAAATTCATTTTTAAAACTTTGGAATAGCTCTGTTTTTCTCTGTAAGTAGAAAAAAAGAAAAAGCAAAGCAAAATTTTACCAATGACTATGAACATTATGAATGCATGTGAACATGAACACCATCTGAGCTTTAACAATGACGTTAGCAGAATGGTTCACACAAATGCAGTTGTACGTAAGTTGTCCTAAGGGCTTGTCATCTTTTCTAGAGCTAAGACGGTAAGGAAAATGAAAAAAGAATTTTCTTATGACATTTATAGAATGAGCCAACAAGTTTCATTTGAATGATGAACGATGTTGCGCCTGTTTCTGAGCTCAGTTGATTTTGACATTGATATAAGAAGTTCATTCACTATTAGTTCACGTGCATCTTAATTTACAGTTGTTATATCATGTGCACTGCAGTTGTGTACAGAAGCCTTAGTCTTGAGGCATACAACATATTAATGGTAAAGATCTTACTGCAGTTATCACTACCAGCAAAAAGGTGGTCAAAGTGCTTAAATGATTAAAATTATATATACCTCTATGGAACTCAAAGAACATTCCAGTGGTGAGAAAACATTATTACATATTGATTTTATAGTAGGGACAGGATAAGGTGCAATTAGCTATGCAGAACAGTGGAAAAATAAGAGTCTAAATGAGCAGAACCCATGACTTCTTCTTTGGTACGCTAGAACAAATCTGCATATTCTTGGCCCTGGCAACCATGTCTTTTAGCAAGAAAGTGTTGACTTCGTAAAGGAGTACAGGTAGCAAATAGCACAGGAGCAAATCCTACAAGTAAACGATGTTGATTCATGATGATATGTAAAAAGCATAGGAAATGTATTTATTGTGAATCTTCAAGCCAATTTGGTTTATTTATGCATAAATAAATGAGGATGAGAAGCAATGGGCACAAACTGAAGCACAGGAGGTTCCAGCTGAATATGAGGGTGCACTGCCTTACTGTGAGGGTGACAGAGCAGTGGAGCAGGTTGCCCCGAGAGGTTGTGGAGTCTCCTTCTCTGGAGATATTCAAACCCCGCCTGGATGCCATCCTGCGCAACGTGCTCTAGGTGATCCTGCTCAGCAGGGTTTGGACTAGATGATCTTCAGAGGTCCCTTCCAACCTCGGCCATTCTGTGATTCTGTGGAATAGTATTTACACATACTCCTTTTTTGGGGGGGACTTGACTTCATTGCAAATTGAACAGCTCAAGAACACTCTATCCAGTGTTTGAAACACTGACATGCTCTTAACTTGTGACCAAGTTTTGACTCTATTTGCTCTTTCAATGCTTCTGTTTTAAACCTTCCTCAGTCAAGAGCTTCATTCTTAGAATGGGCTTATATTTTTAAGGGTAGAGCTGTCATTAACAGTAAAGAGTTCTATGCAAAAGCTCACTTATTAGTGATGGAAGGACAGACTGCCTTTGTGTTTGAATCCCACTTCATCATCAGTACAAAACAGAGAGGTACAGGTAGATATTTATGTATTGGTCTCTTCTAATATGTTGCCTGATGGCCACAAAGTTAGCACATCTATTTTATCACTCTAATTTTTCTTTAGATAGGTACCAAAAAGACATTGTACATTTCTCAAGATCTGAATTATGCTGCAGTTCTAATGTATCAGAAATAGTGCTGTCAGGTACATTCCTTTTATTGCTGTAGACTATGGGCTTTCATGCTTACGAAATGGTGCACACAAAGCAATTGATCTTTGTAGTCTGTCCTTGGAGATGTCACAGTGACTTTCAAAAACACTGGAGGGTATTCACTATTGCTTATCCATTAGTCTATTATCTGATATCAATTTCAGTTTTCTATACTGGACTGCAAACATTTCTGCAGGATACATTTCCATCAAAAGATGCCTCTTCCTCAAGACCTGGCATGTTTGAGAGCAGTTTCATTTCACTTCATGTTGGTGTTCTTTAGAAATTGAATGTTTGGAAAATTTTGTAATATGCACAAACATTTTTGTAATATTTTTTAATAATTTAATATTTTTTGGGGTAATATTCTGAATGTTTTTGCTTTTTTTTTTTTGTACTAAGGTATATATACTAAGGTATATATACCTTGTATATATGTATACAAAGTAAAATGCAGAGTTTTGCATTCATGTCTTTTTTACTTGGATCTATAATGAAAGATAAAATTATTATCATTATTATTTGTAAAACAACTTTTTTTTTTTTTCCAAACAATATAGTAGTAGCCATTGACTGTTCCTGATTGACTGTTCCTGATTGCTGTCAGTGTGGCTCCAATGTCAGCTCCAATACTTCTTTGCATTCAGTTAAGTGCTATACATATGCTCCAAACCAGATGAAATGACAGGTCAAATGGCATGGATACTGGAGCATGTGCTAGGAGTGACAAGATTTTAGGGAAAAAGAAAAAAAAAAAGAGAAATAAAAAGATTACAGTCCTGATAATTTTCTGGGTGCAGGGAGAGGAAGAATTGCAGAAGAAGGTGCCATCTGGAGTGTGCTGTAGCTCACCTCATTATTTACTTTTTTTCTTTGGCTCTTAAAAAAACAACAAACCCACAACAACAACAAAACACCTCTATGCAGATTTGTGAACTCTCAATAACACTTACTTGGATAAGTGGATTTCAGAGAAGATGAATAGTGAGCTCTCCTTTGCATAGTAACCCTTAATCAACATTTCCATAGAAGATGTCTGAATACGTATTGATCTAGCCAGCTGCAGCTGTGATATAGCTGTGAGGGGTGTTGAAGAATGATGCAACTTTCCTCTCCATCATCCATCCCCCAGTCACGTAACACAAGTAGCCAAAAAACACCAGCTGGTACTTCTGATGCTGGCACCATTTCTGCTCATGAGGAAGTTGCATCAAAAAGTAAAAAAGTGGAAATTTTTCCATTAGTTAAGAGACCACTTAATAAGGCAAATCTTGTAATTAAATATTAGGCTTAAAGTCAAGGGGACAGTCCACAGCTCTGTCACATGACCTTTGGATGTCCTGTATCTCTCAGTGCCTCAGCAATAAAATCCTGACATATTAGTTGCTCCTCCATTTTGTTGCTCCCTTTTCCTAAGCAAATTAGACAGTAAGATCTTTCTGAGTGTGCCCCATCTCTTACCTAATACCTGTTCAATGTCAGGTACATCTGAGGACCACTACTCTATAAGGACAGTGTGTTGTATTACTGTCATAACAGTAATAACTAACATATGGATCAAACAAACACAGAAAAACTTTTGGATCTGTGCATGAGACTCTTGGAATACCCAAATGGTAACAAATCCTGCTA
>NC_137694.1:106411054-106479377 GCF_964034855.1 Anser brachyrhynchus
GGTAGCAGCTGAAATTTAAGCTTGTAAGGAAGATTAGACTCAGGTTGCTAATCCAAGTAAAACTCAATTTACTTCATCTTCTCAGCTACTTTAAGCTGAAAAAATTGATCTCAGTGATCCTGGAAACACAACACGGCACAGAGAAAGCAGTCTAGGAGGTTTCTGGAGAGCGTGGGAGATAGCTTCCTGACGCAGCTGGTCAGTGAACCTACCAGGGGTGGTGCCCCGCTAGACCTTCTCTTCACAAACAGAGAAGGACTGGTGGGAGATGTGGTGGTCGGAAGCTGTCTGGGGCAGAGTGACCACGAAATGGTAGAGTTCTCTATTCTTGGCGAGGCCAGGAAGGGGACCAGTAAAACTGCTGTCTTGGACTTCCGGAGGGCTGACTTTGAGCTGCTCAGGACGCTGGTTGGCCGAGTCCCTTGGGAGGCGGTTCTGAAGGGCAGAGGAGTCCAGGAAGGCTGGGCGCTCCTCAAGAAGGAAATCGTGATGGCACAGGAGCGGTCCGTCCCCACGTGCCCAAAGATGAGCCGGCGTGGAAGAAGACCGGCCTGGCTCAACAGAGAGTTGCGGCTGGAGCTTAGCAGAAAAAAGAGGGTTTATAATCTTTGGAAAAAAGGGCGGGCCACTGAGGAGGACTACAAGGATGTAGCGAGGCTGTGCAGGGAGAAAATTAGAAAGGCCAAAGCTCATCTGGAGCTCAATCTGGCTACTGCCGTTAAAGACAACAAAAAATCCTTTTACAAATACATCAACGCGAAACGGAGGACTAGGGAGAATCTCCATCCTCTACTGGATGCGAGGGGAAACCTAGTTACTAAGGATGAGGAAAAGGCTGAGGTGCTTAATGCCGCCTTTGCCTCAGTCTTTAGCGGCAATACCGGTTGTTCTCCGGACACCCAGTGCCCTGAGCTGGTGGAAGGGGATGGGGAGCAGGATGTGGCCTTCGCTATCCATGAGGAAATGGTTGGCGACCTGCTACGGAGCTTGGATGTGCGCAAGTCGATGGGGCCTGATGGGATCCACCCGAGGGTACTGCGAGAACTGGCGGAGGAGCTGGCCGAGCCGCTTTCCATCATTTATCGGCAGTCCTGGCTATCGGGGGAGGTCCCGGTTGACTGGCGGCTAGCCAATGTGACGCCCATCTATAAGAAGGGCCGGAGGGCAGACCCGGGGAACTATAGGCCTGTCAGTTTGACCTCAGTGCCGGGGAAGCTCATGGAGCAGATTATCTTGAGGGTCATCACGCGGCACTTGCAGGGCAAGCAGGCGATCAGGCCCAGTCAGCATGGGTTTATGAAAGGCAGGTCCTGCTTGACGAACCTGATCTCCTTCTATGACCAAGTGACGCGCTTGGTGGATGAGGGAAAGGCTGTGGACGTGGTCTACCTTGACCTAAGTAAGGCTTTTGACACCGTTCCCCACAACATTCTCCTCAAGAAACTGGCTGCTCGTGGCTTGGACTGGCGTA
This sequence comes from Anser brachyrhynchus, assembly GCF_964034855.1. Classification (NCBI taxonomy): domain Eukaryota; kingdom Metazoa; phylum Chordata; class Aves; order Anseriformes; family Anatidae; genus Anser; species Anser brachyrhynchus. The sequence goes on from NC_137694.1 coordinate 106,412,526, forward strand.
CGCTTCGCTGGGTTAGAAACTGGCTGGATGGCCGGGCCCAGAGAGTTGTGGTGAATGGAGTCAAATCTGGTTGGAGGCCGGTCACTAGTGGAGTCCCCCAGGGCTCGGTACTGGGGCCGGCCCTCTTTAATATCTTTATCGATGATCTGGATGAGGGCGTCCAGTGCACCCTCAGTAAGTTTGCAGATGACACCAAGCTAAGTACGTGTGTCGATCTGCTCGAGGGCAGGAAGGCTCTGCAGGAGGATCTGGATAGGCTGGAGCGATGGGCTGAGGTCAACTGCATGAAGTTCAACAAGGCCAAGTGCCGGGTCCTGCACCTGGGCTGCAACAACCCCAAGCAGAGCTACAGGCTGGGAGATGAGTGGCTGGAAAGCTGCCTGGCCGAGAAGGACCTGGGAGTATTGGTGGATAGTCGGCTGAATATGAGCCAGCAGTGTGCTCAGGTGGCCAAGAAGGCCAACGGCATCCTGGCCTGTATAAGAAGCAGTGTGGCCAGCAGGTCGAGGGAAGTGATTGTGCCCCTGTACTCGGCTCTGGTGAGGCCGCACCTCGAGTACTGTGTTCAGTTTTGGGCCCCTCGCTACAGGAAGGACATGGACGTGCTCGAGCGAGTCCAGAGAAGGGCGACCAAGCTGGTGAGGGGTCTGGAGAACAAGTCTTACGAGGAGCGGCTGAGGGAGCTGGGCTTGTTCAGCCTGGAGAAGAGGAGGCTCAGGGGCGACCTCATCGCTCTCTACAGTTACCTGAAAGGAGGCTGTAGAGAGGTGGGGGTTGGTCTATTCTCCCACGTGCCTAGTGACAGGACGAGGGGGAATGGGCTAAAGTTGCGACAGGGGAGTTTTAGGTTGGATGTTAGGAAGTACTTCTTTACCGAAAGGGTTATTAAGCATTGGAACAGGCTGCCCAGGGAGGTGGTGGAGTCACCATCCCTGGAGGTCTTTAAAAGACGTTTAGATGTAGAGCTTAGGGATATGGTTTAGTGGAGTACTTAGTGTTAGGTCGGAGGTTGGACTCGATGATCTTGAGGTCTCTTCCAACCTAGAGAAATCTGTGAATCTGTGAATCTGTGAATCTTTAAAAAAATAGTAAGGACAGGTATAGCTAGTAGAATTTTAATTTACAGTCATTGACCCTGCAGTGCTCCCAGAATATTTTCTTTAGGATATGCTTAGGAGTTAAGGGAAATATCTAAACCCTGCGTGAGATGATCCTCAACCACTGAGAATCAAAGAAGACTTTGAAACCTGATGCACTGTATAAATTAGGATGTCTGTGGGTTGGCCCCATCTTTGACCCATAAATAGGAGGGGATTGAGTAACTTCATTATGCTGTATCAATTGATCTGGAGTGTATGTGCCTAGTGAGTACCCATGCATGTGCATGTAAGCATTTGAGCTCTCTTCAGTCCTTGCTTGATAGCTGCAATCTTCATAAGCTCCAAGTTTTTGGGGTTATCTTAAGTAGAATGCAAGTGATGTGGTAATTATCAAGACTGTTACCTGAATTTGGTTTTCTACAGTATTTTGAACATACAAAGCATGTTGTAAGCAATAACTGTTATTAATTAGTTTCAGGCTGCTGAGAAAATACAGTTTCTCAGCAGCAAAAAGAAGCAGTTGTTCTGGTGGCTGCTGTGTACGCACTGGGTTAACCCTTTGGGAGCTTTATTCAAGCAAAATGCCCACAAGAAGCAGATGGTGATTTTTCTGAGCAAGGACACAAAGGATCAGCTGGTGTGTCGTCCTGAAAGAATTTGTAGAATTACTCTGAATTCTGGAAAGCCTGGAAATTCAGAGGAAAGACCTGTGATATGACAAAGTCCACCTCATACTGACAGTTGCTGTCAGGAAATGCTACCAAAAGCCAGTTACCAGTTTGTGGAGTGGCACAGTGCCATCCTGTGGGCCATGGAGGTACTCAGCAGGGAACGCGTGGATGTGCGATGTGCGCTTCAGTGTAAGGTGTAGGCAGTTTGCAGAGAGGAGGGTTAGTCCGTGTAGGCTCCGTTTTCATGGGGAGGGTTGTCTGCATCAGCATTTAATGTATTTAAGCAGTTTCCTTTGCTACTGAAGAGCTATGTATATATACATATCATATATATATGTCGTATCATATATACATATATATATCTCTTTGACCCTTCTTTTCTGGTGAGAGTTTTTCCACCAGCAGCTTGGGAGATTTGCCTTGCTCTGTCATTCTGCCAGTGCTTTTTGAAATTGTAACACTTTTCAAAGCCCAGGAAAACAGGCAGCTCCAGGAGCACCTGGTGGCCGAATTACTAGTGTCTGGGGCTTTGGAGCTCTTGTGGGAGGCAGCTGCAACAAAGGAGAACACAGAAGCAAGGTGTCTGGTATCCTGGATGAGTGCCCTCACCCCTGAACTGTTTGTAAAACAAGACAGCTAACCTACCACTGTCTCTTCCCCTTCTGGTATGATTTGGAAGAGGGTAGCAGGGGTCAGCATGCTCAGTGTGGAACGTGTCTTGTCAGCCGTGCTCAGAGCTGGACCTGTTGTGTGGGGTTTCAAGCAACATGTGCAGTGAGGTGTGGACTGCTGGTATGTGCTGGGGAGGCCCAAGACAGGCTTGGGGGCACTGTCATTTGCTGTAGACACACAGACAAATTCAGTGTTTTCTACATTTTGTGAGTCTCTATTGCTTGGTGGCAGCATGATCACAAGCACTTGGCCTTGTTATGTTGGGTTTAGGCATACAACAAGGGAACAAAAGTGGGACTTGACCATGTAATCCACTTTTTAGGAAAGTCTGCATAGTTTCATAAAGGACATTAAATCCAACAATGTTATTTTAACTGTTAATGCCAGAATTACACACATTTTCTTGAGAGTTGAGATTTCTCAAGGATTTTCACCTGGCTTCCAGGGAGAGTGTACAGGTATGAGATACACATCACCAGCACTGTGTGGGGTTAAAATGGGTATTCAGTTTGAGGAAGGATGGTGGTATACTGGGATTTTCCCTGAATATTTTGATTCACTCAGTGCTGCAGAGGCAGTGCTGCAACCTTTCACCTGAACCATACATCAGATGAATGTGCATTACCTCTGTTTTCCTTTGCTGTGGCAGAACACTGAGAGGATTTTGCAGTTTTATCCTCCCATTTGAAATATAGTTGCTTGTTTTACAATTCCATTGCTCTTTCTTTGGTGCTGAAAGTTTCATTAGTCAGTCTAGTTTGGGGATGAGCACTTGAAATAAATTGGATCTGAACTGTTTAATTGCCTCTCCCTTATCCATGCACAGTATAATAGCCTGGTTGCCACATTTGTCTATCATAGCAGAGGCGAGTAAAATTTGCTTCAATGGAGTTACACCCACTCAGTGTAACTTTCCCTTTATTTTTACTATCCCCAGTCTTTTTGAATATGACAGAGATACTCAAGGCCTCAAATTCATCTCAGTTAGCTTCCAAGTAGTTGTTCTTTCGTAGTTGTTGAGAGTTTGTTCATTCTCATCATTAAGAAGGATTCAAGGATCTTCCATGACAGCAATTTCATTTATATATATGTATATATATATATATGAAGATTATTGCATTATTTCAAAACATAAAGGCACTAAGTGTCTGCATGTGTCTGCAAAATTGCACAGGGAAGTTAAATCCCATTCCAGGGCATAGTCCATTTTTTAATGTCGCTGATTTCAGAAAGCCTCTCTGAGGATTAGGAGCTATTTACTATGAACTTAAGCATCAATATCTGACTCCCCAAAACTAAGAGTAATAAGGGATATAGAAATGGGTCCCTAAAATTAATCATTTGCCTCCCACCAAACTTATATATGCCCTTTCACATAATCTAAAATGAGCATGTTCCCATCTATTTTGATATGGAGGCTCCTTTCTCTTCTTTACCTTCCTGAACAATATGATTCTCTGCACGTGTAGCTATATAACATTATGCAATTTAGTTTTTAAGTGCATTATCTGACATTAGAGTTATGGTTCGATATTACCTTGCATTTTAGTTCCTCAATGAAAAAAGATTATATGTACAGAACATCACAATTTTTCATCTGACACAGACTCCTGAATATGGTTTGGAGGTTCTGGAGAACTTATCCCAAATTTGTTTTTGAAAATTTGAGGCCCACCTTTTCAAAAATGGTGACAATGTAGTAAATCATGTTTCTGGATGCCCATACAAGACCTGCATTCTCCTTTCTGAAACTTAATTTGTAAAGCTGAGCATCTAATGTCACTGGCCAGTCTGGAAATTCTTGGTCTCTTTTTCTACTTCATATTAAAGTAGTATTTAAAAGTAAGTGATCAATAACTGAGTAACGAATAAGGCTGATGTAGCCTTAGTATTTCATTTATCTTGTGCCTCAACAATTGCCTTGCTTCACTTCAGTTCCTTTTAGATATTTTATTACTTTTACAATAGTGGGATTATAGGCATAGAAAAGTCTGTTTTAAGTCCGTCTGCCATTCTTTTGGCCCAGTCAAAATCTTTTCTATCACTTCCTTTGTGTGAGTGATTGTAATCTTTATTTAAATGGTGCTTTCAAACACCATTATAAACTTGGATCTGGCCCCTGGTTTCATGTCAGCCCCTTCACTGCTGTATTATACTAGTTAATCCTTTGCTTACTTGAAAGATTTAAAATGACAGTTTTGCTATCCTGTTGCCATACTGTTTGAGTTTTTCAGAATATTTTCAATGTTGAATGACTATGCATTAATTAGTTATACTTTCTGAGATGTTTTCGCACATCTGCTTAATGTTGTAGTGTTTGATCCTTGCAGTTGCTTTGTTTTTTAGAATATTTGATGAAAAGTGTTCCAGAAATAGTTAGATTTGGGCTTTTGGATTTGCTAACACTACAAGAAAACATATCGTACTAAACTCATAACCAACCATTTATGACATGTCTATTTTTAATTGGACCATTTCTATAGCTATTGAATTTAACTTTTGCATAATCCTCACTTTAAGCAGGCAGATGACATTATGTGCCTTAACCATGCAATGCATTCAGTGCAAGTAGAGTCTTGTTTGCTGCTAAGGAGTCTTACTAAGTAAATTTAGAAACCATAGAAGAGCATGTTTTTGTTTTGTTTTGCTTGTAGATCACAGAAACTAGCTATAAGGAAGAATATTTTACGATTTCTAAGTATTTGTTGGACTATTACTGTCCACAATGGAAAAAAGGAGATCCAAGATCTCAGGTATTGAGTATGTAAACTCTATCCTCTACACTCTGTCCACTGACTGAGCAGCATCCATGTCAAGTACATCAATATAAAACTAAGAGTAGAATCAGAACAGTAAGCCCCACTGTGATTGTTGATTGCACAGTAAAATACAATAATTTGTCATAATTAATTGCAACTCCTGCAAATATCTATTTCTTCCTGTAAACAGTCTGATGGGGTCTCTGACTTACCAAAATTCAAGAAATCACTATATCCAGTTATTGTTGCTCTGCATTTTTGGAAAACCATGAGCCAGACTTTTAGGTTGTTCAGTATTGGTAATCCCTGGATTGAAAGCTTCCATATCCAACATATAAATCTGCAGGAAAAAGCTTATGTAAAAGAAAGTTTACTGAGGGAATTCTGCTTTAAAGATCAGCACAGATTTAGTCTGCAAATCAGATATTTCTCACAGTCTTGGTGAGCTCATAGCAACTGGACAAGTTGGTAGATTGATGTACATTATTAACAGTTGAAGAACTGGATTTTTCCTAAAAAACATTTTGGAAGGTAAATGAATTTTACAAATTCTTCCTTGTAATATTTTACATATCGATATCCCTATCTATCTATAGTCTTTGCTTATATATGTAGCTTATGCCTGAGAGTAAAAGCATTTGTATATATTCAAGTCTCTATATGCATGCATTAATATTTACATAGTTTATGTATCACCGCCAATTTCTCTTTTCTGAATCTATGTAGAGCTCTTGACAAAGTTTGTTCACTTTGTGGGCTTCTTCTGTCTCTGATATTTCTTTCTAACTTTGTTCTCCTGTGGGCTGTAGCACTGCTTTGACCATCCTTGGGGCCCAAGTCTTTCTCACTGGTACACTCTCTTTATAGCCTTTTCTTGTTTTTTCTGGTTACTTGAGTCATTGTTGAGCAGTAGCAAGAGTTGTGGGAGCATGAGGACTAGGAATATATGGTCTTCGGACTAGGAATATATGGTCTTCATGGTGGAAGAAGCAGCTTTCACACTCCTGTACTGAGAGGGAAATGGAATTGTCATGGGAAAATGCTGGATGAAAATATAAATGCTGTAAAATTCCTTGCAATGTAAGGCTTGAGCTGCTTGTGGCATTTCAGCACATGCTTAACATCCCTAAGTTTAGGTCTAGCCATGTCCACCACTCATACAATTAAATCAAGTATGGGTCTCAAGCTTTTGTTTTTTGGAACTCAAAAGCCCACAGATTATTACTTTAATACATATCCTAACCATGTGTCACAGGAATATGTAAGCCATCCTGTGTACAGAAAAAATGCAACTGGAAACTTTTAGGGGCATGTTAGACTAGCAGAATTGTGGCATTGTACTGTTGACATACAAAGAGGAAAGAAACGGGAGTATTGCTTGCTTTATGAGAAACTTTTATTTGACCTTTCAGGTTTAGATTTTGAGTAATTTAGGAAGGCCCTAGTGCCACATTTATTCCAGTCACTTCATCTTCCCTTTTTATCTCTCCCACTGTGGAGGACTGCAGATATTTTTAATAATTCATAATTTTTAAGAATAGCCCTTTAGGTTCAATTTGTCACCAGCACGGATGGACTTGTGCAACTAGAAGTGACTGTATCGAAGTATGACAAAATTTGTACAAGAAGAAAAGTCCTTGCAGGCCAAACACGTTTTTGCTTCTTTGCTTCGATAAATGGTTTCATATTGTATTAAATGGTTTAAATTACATTAATTAAATGGTTTCAGATCTGATTTTTTTTTTTTTAATTATCTTTCTGTTGCTCTGATAGACTTTCATGACCCTGGCATGGGGGAAGAGGCTTACAGGCCAAATTGCAAAGAATGTAACTTTGTCTTAAGAGGACTTAAAATTAGACAACAAGAAAATGACTATGGGAATGTAGTAAAGTCCCAGTTACAGTAATGGTCAGACTTGGGTCTCCATCCTTGGAGCAGCACAGTACTGCAAAACATCCCACCAGACTCTGGAGCATTCCAATATGCATAATTCATCTCATGCAAGAAAAGATGTATATAGTTCCCAGCAGATGGAAGGAAAGATCCCCAACAAACCAAATACCAGTAGGTGGTATGATAAAGCGAAGCAGTTATATTGAGAAGATGCTCTAAACTGACTTCCTTCAAACATTCTCATTAAATAATTAACCATTAGGTTGTCATATCTTAGCTGTGATCCATTCAGAATAAGACATTTCTCTTGGCCAATTTCTTAACATTTAACACTTTCTTTTTTTTTTTTTTCTGTCTCACTAGGCTGGATTCTGGATGATGCAAGGCTGTTGTGTCAGAATGCTGCAAAAGATGTTGCATCTCCTCCTCATGGAGTTGGTGAAGTTTCCCTCTGTGCAGGGAATACAGCATTTATGGACAGGAAACTGCTTTCCTTGCTTAGAGGTTTCCTTATTTTCTTTAAAGGGGCTAGCTTAGTTACAGGCAACTGAAATTAGATGTGAACAGGGGTTGGAGGAAGGAGGCAGGGAGAATCCTCTACAAGATTCAAATGTGTATGATTTCTGGGAAAACTAAATAAAATTTAATTTAATTCCCAGTGGCTAAATAGCAGCGATTTTTCATCTATTAATCAAAAGCCCCAGACAAGCACTGAGTCGTGTGGGAAGCTGGAAATGGACACAGGACACCTCCAAACCATTCTGTTAATGACACCTATTTTAAATCTTTTTTCAAGTGGAGGACCCAGTCCTGGCAAATGCGTAAAGTCGGCCCTTAGAAGAGCACAAAGCTTTCTCTAGAGAACTGAACAGCTGGCCAAAGCATGCCCATTTGTCTGCCTGTCTTTTGCCCCTGGATTACTGTGCTTTTATAGACTGTTTTCGTAGCTCAGATAAATGGTAGAAGTTTAACATAGCTCTACAAATAATAATCGTCCTGATCATGCATAATATGCGTTATGTAAGAGGTGGGCCCAAACTAGAGGTATTTCTCATTTCCCTATGAAGTGTCTTGTTTGAGTGTATTTGCAGTTAGTTCTTCTTGTGAATATGTGAGTTTATTGCCTGCTTTAGAGGAGGTAGTGACTTAGTTTCAGTGGCTGTAGAGAGTTTCACTGAAATAACACTGTTTGTAGTCTTTCATGTGATTTAGAAGGCACAATTGCCATATAGTTCTGAAAACATAATATAATTGTATACAGTGTTCCTGGGAAATGTTCTGAAGTTTTTTTCCCACTGCACCATTGTGATAAAAACCTCTGTTGCTCTTCACGCTCCGTGAGCCCATGCTGCACTATGCTGAAGCTGATGGGAAACCATCTTAGTAATGGGAAGTGACGGACAGAGAGGGATGCTCTGGCCTGGAATCTCCTCTCTTTGGCAATGGCAAAAAGTCCTGCGGCCAAAAGTCCAGAACAAAAGGCAGATCTACCCTCGGTGTGTTGCCAGTTCTCCATGTAGGTGAGTGGGAGGGTGAGAAATGGAGAAGTGATTCTGGAAGGAGAGAGACTGAGAGGAAGAGTGGGGTAAAGGGGGTTCTGATCATTACCACTGGGATTTTCAAACAGTACTCTGATTGATGCTGAGCATCCAGCTCCCCCAGACTATTTACCAATAACACTCTCTAAATTTTCATGGATGACTTTTAGCTTGTGTGGCAGTCCTTACAGTCAGCGCATGAGGGACAAGAGGTAGAAAGCATCTCCTTCTAATGTGACAGTTCTTGGCACCTGTAACAAGCAAGGATTGTAATATCTCCTCATGGCTGCTGACTGAGGGTCTGGTCCTCTGATAAGCTGTGACCTCCTGGCTACCTGTGACTCAAACAGGTAATCAGTGTCTTATAGGACTGTGCTTAAAGCAGCTGTGACATGGCAAATCCAAAGGTACTTCTGGAGCAAGTCTGCGCAGTAGTCTTGAGCATGTAAAACCACAGTTCCTAGGAGGCAACATTCACTCCGTATTCATATTATTTGGGTGCAAACGATGCAGAGACCTACTCTGACTCTCAGTGCAAGCCAGCTTGCAGTGTGAGGCTTCTTAGACCTGTGTGACAAGGCAACATGGCTGGCACTGGGCAGCCAGAGCTGCCACAGACCCTTCTTGCAAGGGCAGTTGTCTTCAGAGGTAGCCTAAGTGTAGGCTGCCTGCTGCAGAAGTCTATGAGCCTTCAGATGCATGGCATGCAGGTCAGAGACTTTAGGTGATACTGTGTGCCATCACAAACAGCAGGGATGTTGGTTGCAGGATCCCTTTGCTTTTGCTGTGAAACCTAGCTCCTATACATTATTTCAAGGGAAAACAGTTGGGATTTGCAGGCCAGGTCATGTGGTGACATAAGTATTTCCAGTGCCCTCATTGGAGCTAGGCTGATTTATACAAGTCTAGTCCAACATTTCTGAGAAATTGTGGATGGTAGTTTTTTTTTTTTGTTGTTGTTGTTGTTGGCTGCACTGAAAACCTGAAGCCTTTCAAATAAAGTATGTGAAGGAAACAGAATTTTTAGATCGAATAGTGAAAATGCTGTTTTCTGGATTCAGACTTTGAGACAAGTCTTTTGCAGAACCCACATGTTGTGGGAGAAGAGGGTATTAGGCATGAAAGCTGACCAATGAAATGGGACTCAACTGAGCTTTGAAAAGCAATTATTGTCCTTATTGGTGTTACCATAATATATGCTTAACTCAAACCCAATCTTGCACAAGTCAGAACCCAATGAAACCATGTAACCAGGTATTTGTGATTGTTCCTATCAGTGTGATCCACTGTTGAATAGGCTGGACATATGAATAAAACCAATATTTTTTAAAGTGTTGTGTGTTTTTCACGTCAAAAAGACTGGTTGCACTCTGGTACTTTACTATGTTCATATGAAGTATTTAATGTGGAATTAATACAACTGTACAGCTTTCTTAGGACTATTGGCAGCCACTTGCTGAAGAGCACTTTTTCCTCCTCAGAGGTGATTGTTGCAGTAGTGCACTGAACACCAGTGAACTGGGTCTGACTGGGATGGAGTTAACTCTCCCTGCAGTGGCCCATACGGTGCTGTGCTCTGAACTTGTAGCTAGAACAGCATTGGTATCATACTAGAGTTTTGTCTATTGCTGAGCAGTGCTGGCACACCATCAAGACTCCCTCTACCCCAGAGCCAGTAGGCTGGGGGTGGCAAGAGTTGGGGAGGGGACATCACCAGGGCAGCTGACCTAAACCAACCAAAGGGATATTCCAGGTGGGAAAGGGGAAAAAGAAGGGGGTGCTCTTTTTATGAAAATGTTTGTCCTCCCAAACAACCACTACGGGTATTGAGGCCCTGCTTCCCAAGATGTGGATGAACATTGCCTGCTGATGGAAAGTAGAGAATAACTGTTTTCCCTCTTTTTGCTTCCATGTGGCCTTTGCTTGTCTTTTTTTTTTTTTTTAATGTTTCTTTTCCTTTAGTTAGATAACCCTTATCTCAAACTGTGAGCCCTTTTTTTTTTTTTCTTTTTTTTTTCTTTTTTTTTTTTTTCTTTTCATCATATTTCTCCACACACACTTCGAGGAAGGGGAGTGAGAGAGAGGTGTGCTGGAGTTTGGTTGACCGTTGGTATGAAAACGCCACATCCTGTCACATGTAAAGATGTGAAGATAACTTGGTATGTCCTCCTCCTAGTCCTGTAAGGGTTGTCCCTTTATTCTTTGACAGAGCAGTCAAGTCCACTCAAAGTTCCATCAAAGTATGGGTAAGGGGAAGGGTGTGTGTGTCTCACACCTGCTGCTGCTGCGTGTGTCCCTCCCTTTGTCTTACGGCTCTACAAATACCAAACAACAGATGTATTTTGAAAGATTTTCTCTATTTCTATTTGATGTCTGGCTGCATTCCAGCCCTCATCCAAGAAAAGATGTTTTCAAAAATACCTCTGAGGTACCTTTGCATCTCATAGATTCTGGGTCTTGCTGGAAACCTGGGCAAACTTGAAGCTGACTCAGACACTTCTCTGAGTGTTGCTGCTTCCCAGGAGAGCTAGCTTGCTTCATCAACCTGACGGCAGCTGGGAATGCTCTTCAGTAATCTCCAAATTATTCCAGACATATGTTGCTTGCTCCTTGACTTGGCAGCCACAAAGGTAAGTCCCTTTATGCAGAATTTATCCACAGGGTATGCATTCTGGCTGCTTCACAACTCCACTGAAAGAGAGCAATGAGACAAGGGTCAGGAAAAAGGCCAGACCCTGCTCCCTCACTAGCTGCAGTGGTATGTCTCTTGCTGAATGAAGAAAGGACAGTAATTCAACACACAACATTAGTTTTCATCTATTGACAATGTGACAGTGCTGTTACCTGTGGTTATATGAACTTGTCTGTTCCCTATCACTCATCCTAAGACCTCTGATCACAGCCTCAAACATCATTACATAATTAGAATAATTAAGATTGGAAAAGACCTCCAAGATCCATCCCCCTACTACCAATGTCACTCACTAAACCATGTCCCTAAGCACCATGTCCAACCTCTCCTTGAACAACCCCAGGGATGGTGACTCCACCACCTCCCCGGGCAACCCGTTCCAGTGCCTGACCGCTCTTTCTGAGAAGAAATGTCTCCTAATTTCCAACCTGAACCTCCCCTGGCACAACTTGAGGCCATTCCTTCTAGCCCTATCACTAGTTATCTGTGAGAAGAGGCCAACCGCCAGCTCTCCACACCTTCCTTTCAGGCAGCTGCACAGAGTAGTAAGGTCTCCCCTGAGCCTTGTCTTCTCCAGACTAAACAACCCCAGTTCCCTCAGCTGCTCCTCTTAGAACTTGTGTAGCCCTTCTCTGGACACGCTCCAGGGCCTCAATGTCCTTCTTGTACTGAGGGGCCCAAAGCTGAACACAGTACTCGAAGTGCGGCCTCACCAGAGCCGAGTACAGGGGGATGATCACCTCCCTGATCCTGCTGGCTACACTATTCCTGATACAAGCCAGGATGATGTTGGCCTTCTTGGCCACCTGGGCACACTGCTGGCTCATGTTCAGGTGAGCATTGACCAACACCCCCAGATCCTTTTCCTCTGCACAGCTTTCCAGCCACCCTGATATTTTTCTAGTTGCTTGAAACTGTCTCAGTTTCAAATTAGAGTTCACATGCTCCTTTTGTTTTCTTACAAAGTGTTTGATCTCTAAGGTGCCTTATTTCAAACTGCAGTCTCAACCTGACCCCACCTGCCTGTTTGGTTCATCTTTCTTTCTTCTTCTTTCATTCCAGGTGACCTTTGAATATCTTCTATTTGGAGGAAAGCAAGGACGGGAAAAAGTTACTCAGCCATAAACTTCATACTAAAGTCAACAGCAGAAACACCATTGAGGAACCAAACAATGTATCAACATTGGTTCCCACTGTCACAGAGACTGTCACAGCAAGCACTTCATCAGCAGTGGTCAAAGCATGCACAAACACAGTGAAATGAGCGGTATTACAACAGGCAATAGTGTCAGATAAGTGACTTTATTTTCAGCCAAAAAGTCTGTTAAAATCAATCAACTTTGGGTTACAGTTCAGGTGTAGTCATGTCAATGATGCAAAACACCTTAACTCCCCCTGCCCCTGTTCACCACCACCTTTACCCTCCTTTTGTTTCTTAAGTAAAACTCAAAAATGCTCATAGAAACAAAACAACAACAACAACAACAACAACAAAACACGCCTATTTTATCTATCAGGCAAAAAAAGATCTAAAGTGTTGCCAGGGGAGAAGTGGTTATCACATCTTTCTCAAGATGCATGTAGGTGGCAACTCATCAACTGTAAATGGATGGTGGAGAGGAAAGCATTCCTAGTCAAGCTGTAAGTTTATCCCTGACCTCTACTCTTATAAATGCTTACAGAATAAAAATGTCTTCTCATAGAAAAAACAACATTTTGCATAGAACCATAATGCATTTATGTGTGGTGGTGCTGTGTTATCAAACATCATGATTTCCTGCATGATTCAATTCACATCTATGTGATCCTCTAGCATTTTATCCCTGCATGCCAACTCCATCCATACATCTATGTTCTTGCCTATTTGTACAATCTGTCTTCTCTTAGCAGGACAACATGAAATAGAACCTGTATCATTGATGCACGGATACATGTTGGGGGCTACCCAGCTGGAAAGCAGCCTGACAGAAAAGGACCTGAGAGTCCTTGTGCACATCAAGTTGAACATGTGTGTGTGTGTGTCTCTGTGTGTGTGTGCGTGTGTGTGTGTTGCCCCAGAGAGGTGGTAGTGTCTCCCTCCTGGGAGATCTTCAAAAGCCACTTGGACATGGTCCTGGGCCACTGGCTCTAGGTACCTCTGTCTTAGCAGGGGATTTGGACCAGATGGCCTTCTGAAGTCCCTTCCAACCTAAACCATTCTGTTATTCTGTGACACAATCAGATTTTTGCTGCTCCATCAAGGGAAGCAGCCAGAAATTGAGGCTATTGAGCTAGTTGCACAAAAGGAAACGCATTTTCATTTTCTGTGTTGTTGAGGGGAAAACAAATTACTCTATGGCTTCCTCCTGAAATCTGGGATTCAGAGAATCCTGACAAAAGATACAACTACTCCAGGACAGGGTCTGTAATCCTCAGAAACCTGTCCTCTTTAATTTCCTCAAACGCAACGGTAAATTCATTGACACCCTCTTAATCTGACCTACTGAAATGTAACTGTATGATGGATGAGCCAAAGAGTTTTTTGATCTCGGTCAGGTTTAGGATAAGTTTGAGAGCTTTGATTTGGAGGAATGATTGAAGAAGACCTAAGCTTTGTGAGGCTAACCCTGAAGCTGATCAACTGAGCTACATTTGCCATAAAGGCCCATGGAGCCTGTGGAGTATGCAGTCATAAATACATTCATGGGTAATATAGGTATAAAAGAAAGAGCAGGAAGAAGCAGAAGCAGTAAGAAGTATAAATCTATTAATTATGAGTATAGCATTTATATTTGCTATCATAATTGGTCTATTACAATGATTTTCCTAGAAGTGAATTAACAATCCCAGTAGAGAATACAATTTGGAAAGTCATTAAATTAGAAGAAATGAAATCAAAGAAAGACTAGCATCTCTCCTATTAAAAAACCATGACAGAAATTGTGTTGCAGACATCCAGAATGAATACTGACAAATCACCAGAACTGAGTGACATTCACTCATGGCTTTCAAAAGAAACAGCAGAATTACTCATGGCACTATATAATTCATTTAAACTTCCATTAGTGCCTGAAGTCTGGAAGCTAACAAGCATGGTGCCATTATTTGCAACAATTTCCACAAGGGTATCTAAGGAACTGCACTCTTGCAAATTTGATGTCTGTACTAGGCAAATTAATAGACAATGTAATAGGGAACTGAATCAATGAATGCCTGATAAATGTGAAAGATTTCCATGGGAAAAGTCAACATGGTTTCTATTAACAGAGGTTTTGCCTCAGAAAACTCATTTCTTTGAAGGGGTAAATAAACACTGTGATAATTGTGATTCTAGTTGGTTAGATTAGATTTCCAAAGGCTTCAGAGGAAACTGTACAGCCATGGGATAGGAGAGAAGATCCCAGCATGGTTAAAAATAGGAAATAGAGGGCAAAGTCTCTGGCCTACTTATAGAATGAAGAGAAATCACTACTGGATGGAATCCATGATGAGACTTGTGCTGTCCCACACTTTAAAAGATGATCTGGCAAAGGGGCTGAGCAGTGAGGTGATCAGTTTTCCTGATGATAAGCTCTTCAGAGTAGTAAGGAAAAGGACTGACTGTAAAGAGCTGTAGAAGGACCTTATAAGACTGAGTGTCTGGGCAAGGAATGGGCAGATGAAATTCTGTGCAGATAAATGTAAAGTGATGGGTATGGGGAAAAATAATCCTAGCTTCACAGTGATAGGCACTGAGTCAGTCCTTGTTGATCAGGAATGAGACTATTGGGTTATGATAAATCCATCAAAAATTGTCTCAGTGACTAGTAGCAGTCTAAAAAGTAACCCAAACATAAGGCTTTGTTAGGAAAGACATAGATGCATAGGAAAATGTCATCATGGAGCTTGAGAATCAGTTCTGGTTCCCCATCTTTATAACTGGAAAAGATTCAGAGAAGGCAACGAGGATCATCAATGTAAGTGACAGCCCTGTATGATGAAGGACTGAGTGGACTGACACTTTTCAACTTGGAAAGGGGACTATGGGTGGTGGTGAAAGTATGATAGAGGTCTGATTTTGAATGGCATGGAGAACTTGAGTACAAATTCAGAGTTTCCTATTTCCTTTGGTGTAACTAGGCTAGGAGTAATCAAATGAGGCTGCTTGGATCCAGATTCGAAAGACATTGAAGGAAGTGGTCCTTCATGCAAAGCAAAGCAGTACTGGGGAGCTCATTGACAAATGATGGTGCAAATGCAAGAAGTTTGTATTGAAATAAGGGGAGAACTGACAAGCATGAGTACAAGAGAGTGATTGTGAATTGCTAAATAAACAAAACACATCAGATTCAGTAGAACCTGAGAGATAGAAATGGAGAGAAGCTGGAAGAGAGTGAGGAAAAGTGTCATATATGTTTTCTCTCTTCTTATTTTTCTTTAGGTGTTTGGTTAGCATCATTTCTGGAGACAGGTGTGGAGCTATATGGTCCCTTGATCCAAGCCAGTGCAGGCATTCTTAGGGTTACTACCAAAAAGACTGCGTGTCATGTGGACCTCACAGTCACATATCGTCAGATCTTAAAGCTAGGTGCAAATTAGGATAAAGTCAACAGTCTAACAGACACTGAAAAAAACAGATCACAGATATTGTAACCACATCCATTATACCAGCAAAACATTACAGCTACAGTGCAACAGCAAGGTCATTAAGAATAGGGTCAGGACTTCAGCTGATGTAACTTGACCCCACTAACACGCAATAATCCTGAGAAGAGATAAAGTGACAATCAGCCCCATATATTTAGTAGTTACTGCAAACTACTTATTCATCAGATGTGCTAAAAAACATACAGAAGATAGGCAAAAAATATAGATCTAGACCAAATTCAAATCTATTTTAATGGTAAATAATATTAAATGGGGTTCTACAGCTTTAGACCTCTGGAGAGACCTAGATCTTTTTTTTTTTTTTTTCCCAAGTCCCAGTGCAGTTAAACAAATGTTTCCAAATCTTTTATTTATTTATTTAATTATATTTGTAGCTATTCTGAACATTGATGGTGGAGGTGAGAATAGCAGAATAGTAATTAGCAGCTTACAGACAACTATATATTTTTTCATTGTGACCTTTGTGGTCTTTTTAAAACTTGTCTACAGACCTTCAGAGAGACTTGAGCAGTAGCTTGGTGGATGCTTGCTGTACTGTGTAGAGCTCATCCTTACTTTTACAATTTATTATAGGCAGCAGATGCCCAGTCCTGGGGAACTAACAACTCAGTAGACACAACAGGGAGAGTCTGAAGTACATAAAAAAAGAGATGAGGAGTGCTCATCAGAGAAAGATGGGAGTTCTACATCCATTTATCTTTTTGACTCGGCCAAATTTGTTTTCATTAATTATCATACACGAAGTGTTGAATTGAAATAATGATGTTCTTGGTGGCATTATCAGCTAAGACAAGGTCTGCATAGCAGTCTCTTGCTCTTTTAAAAGGGAAGAAAAGATATTGCATCCCCCAGACCAAGATGAGCCAGTGTAACATGAGTGTTTGCCTCTGAACAGAGTAGGCAATCTGCCTGTACATTGATTTTGTGTGCATTAATAGCTCCTAATAACCCAGGCCATTTCCTGGGTAGCAGTTTGCATACTCAAGGGAATCATTTCCTTGTTTATTAATATAAGAATTCATCCTTTACAATATGCTTTGATGCCAACCATTTCAAGTCACTTTGTAGGGGTCAAGGATGTGTCACATAACCACAATCTTTATTATGCTTGCCATCAACAAGTCTAGAGTGGACTGTGAGCCCAGCTCAGTGTCCCTATGGTTATCAAGGTCAGAAAGCCCTGTAGAAGAAGCAAATGCTCAGATAAAACTTGTTTTGCTATGAATACTTAATCTTTCTCTCATGGTATGTAATCGTAGGGGATGAAGAACAGCAGGATCCCTTCCACAGTAGTTTTTAGGAAGCAGTCTGGAGATAGTCAGAATCCAAGCCTAAGTGCTCAACAGAGCAAAATAACCCTGTGCATTTGAACCTGAATGCTGTTTGGGAGCTGGAGGTGTCTGTGGAGCCTTGATGTGTACACTTGGTCAAGCAAGGCCTGAAGGTGGAGTAGGTTGGGAGAGGTTTTTGTGGAGGTGTTAAGGATATACTGTGTTTCAGGAAGTCACTTTCTTACATCTTCTCTGTAATGGGATGAGTAGTTGTAGCTTCTTCAGCATCAGTCAGGTCCTGCTTCCCTACTGCTCACTTTCTGCCTTCTGTTTACTCTGTACTCCCAATATAGCCCTTTTCCTTCTTTTTACAGCAATATGAGAATCAAACCTGAGTGTCACATAAGGAGGCAAGAAAGTGTATAGCATTTTGCACGATACCATGTACTCCTGGTGGTGACTATACTGGGAGCACTAATTCCAAATTGAAAGGACCACCTAGGTCCTACCACCTAGGTCTGCCAGAGGTGCAAATACATGGTGTGGGACTCCGCTCTGTGCTGCCTTTGGGGACCTGCTTTGTACCATGTAGTTCTACTACAATTCAACCTCTGTACCTCCCTCTGGAGTTGCTTCTGGAGACATGGTATGGTGCCTGGTCTCCTCACTGTGACAGTGGGGAGGAGAAGGGGTTAAGGGTGTCATCCTTCTCACTAACTTGCAGAACTCCCTTTCTTCCAGCAGAGAACCAGAATACACATGAGTTACTGGATCTCTGTGTGTCCTGGCCAGGGAAACAGTGCTCTGTGACAGCACTGCAAATCTCACAGGCTGCAGGTTTATGTAGGATGAAGGGCTGAGTTTCAGCACCACCTGGCACTATGGGTGGAGTGCTCTGAAGTAGGGACAGTTTTACTCTGTCTTTGGGCAACCACTTGACACATGAGGTGAGACCGGCATGGAGCGATGGGAGGAGTAGGTATCGCTGCTCATGATGGTGGTGGTGCTGTGATGTTATTTGGAATCGGTGTTGTGAAAGATCCAGACTGTATCATCTATGACCATAGCTCAAACAGACAAGAGTGAGATGCAGTATGGCCCAAGGTAGTAGTCAGATATCTCAGAGCACCTTTCTTGGCCTATAAAAGGAGAAGCATAAATGCTTCAGCTGTGTTTTCTCTGGGGATGAAGACCTAACTAGCCTATTGCTGTTAGACAATTCTGCCTTTTACTTATTTAAGAACAAAGCTGAGGAGGAAGAATGAGTGATGCATCCATGTAGAAGACCTTTGGATGGTTTCTCCAAATGATAGACTCCTTGGAAATCAGCTGTAGGTAAGACTAGTAAATGTTTTTGTGCTTGGCGTTGGTGTTTTAATGCCTCCTGCGTGAGATGAGAAGAGCTTCATATGCATGCTCAGCAGATATACATACTGAAACACTCTGGAAAAGAAACCCATCTCTGTATAGAAAATGACAGTTAAAAAATCAAAATTAATATGGTTTAAGATCTAGACTTCTTTTTTAAAAAAAAAAAAACACACAAAAAAAAACCTGTGGGTTTTGGCAGTCTCTAGAACATGAAAGGAAGAGCCTCTGCCATAAACTAGAAAACACGGAACACGTTAGGCAATTTGACAGCAGTACATCCATCATCTATTAAATTCTGAGAGGGGTTTTTCCCTTGGGAATGCTTTTGGACTCAGATCTGAGTTAGGCAGCAGATAACTCCCTAAACTGGGTTCTCCCTTGAGACATTCCCTAGTGGGACCGAGGGCCAGGTCCTCACTGGCTCTAAATGGGTTTGGTTTCACTTACAGAAGGAGCTTACTTTGATTTACATCACTCGAGGGATCTTGCCTCAGATGTACTGTTGCACCAAATGAGGAGAACCTAGCTAGCTTTGCTTTGTCTCAGTTATTACTGGGGAGAGAGGGAGGGGTGGTGAGTAGCAGCAGACAGGAGGGTGTGTATTGATCTCAACTGCATTAGAAACGAGACAAGTTCATCAAACTATCTAAAGACATTATTACCGCTGACTGGGGGCTGATGATAGTCACACAGCCCAAGGCATTAATCTTTAACACAGATGAAGGAAAGAAGCCTAGGTTACTACTCCGGCATCCACAAAATATTTTATTGTCACAAAAAATGCAGGAAGTGCTCTGTGCATCCTCTGCCAATTTTGATGAACTCTTAGGAGGCCAGTGATGATAGGCCTTTAGAATAGCAGTGTGAGAGTGCACCCTGCAGTACAACGAAGCAATGAAGGTAGCTGGTGAATATATGTGAGTATGGACTGTCACATACTGTACTCAAGGGAGTTTTGGATTCCAGTCATGCTAGATTATTCAGTAGACTTGTTTAGTTTGAACACTGATAGGATGGAGAAGAGATGTTGCAGCAGGAAGGAATACATATGTAAGAAAGAAAAAGATGATACAGACATGCTGTTTCTGCTTGTGCTTGTGTGTGGGGCTGGGGTAACACCATAGTAATGTTGTCAAGAGCAGTATGACTGTATCTGAAACGGAGGCAAACTGACATCTTCTTACCTTTTCTTGTCTGTATCTGCTGTGGCCTGTCTTAGTTTAATTTTCTGCTGTTTTTATTCCTGTTTAGTTCCCTTTCCCTGGAATACATGACTGCATCAGGAAACCTCTGCAGCAGCATTAATGTGTGTTCAAGGCACAATGCATCAGAGGTTCATCTTCAGGGCTGGATATCCAGTCTTCATCTGCTCTGCATTCTTTCTGATGAGAGAAGAGGACACGCTTTAACAGTGAAATGTACAGAACTTGGAGGCTTATTTCCACAAGATGCTTAGGTGACATCTGGGCTACTAAATTAAGCTGAATAGCCCTGGACACTGGAACTAACTCATCTCGGTGTCCCCTGATGTGGATTTTACCTATAAAAGCTATCTTTCTTCCTAATAACTTGGGGACCTGGTTAGGGAGCCTGGGAGTTAGATCACTCCCAATAGAGAGTTTGCATGAGGCCAGAGAGTTGTGTTAGACCTAAAGCCTCATACCTTCCTAGCGTAAACAATGTTATGATTTGTGATGCTTTGGGAGTTAATTTATGTCAACCAGCTGAAATGTGAAATTTATGTGAACCAGCTCTTGGAGCTTCATAAAACTCAGTGAGAACTTCAGGCAGTGAATCCAGATCCTTTGGTCTTATTAGCTTGACTTTCATTTTGTATAAACCTATAGAGAAGCTTGATTTCCATAGAAAATTGTCATCTTCCACCTTTTGAAAGAAAATCTCAGGGTCTGATCAGCTGCTCTTGCTCAGTTCTCTTGAAGTATACAAGCCTGCAAGGGAGATGGCTGGTGTGACACCTGTAACAGCAGTGAAACTGCACAGGCAAGTCCCAGCTGCTGAGCGTGCCCTTCACACTTTATGAGTGAGTTGCAGGAAGGATCACTGCAGAAGTTGGTATTTTGTGTTGAAAGCTGCTTTTTATTCACTTTCTCTGAGTCTCCTTGATATCAGAGGCCTGTAGAAGTTTGTAAGGAACTGGACACACTACCTGTGGTGATGTCCTGTTTCAGAGTCTGAATGTGGCATATGGTTGTACTGGGAACGTCAGGAGCATCGAGACATCACGTCTGCCATTATGTTACGGACTATCTGAAAGCAAATGGTATTGCCTGCCATTGCTGTGTCTGGGCAGAAGGTCAACACTCAAACTCCTGATGTTCACACCAAGACTGAAAGGGTAAGTGGGCTCCATGTGCCGGGGTCTGTGTTCTCATCTTGCAGACCCCCAAAAGCCATTCCTGTGGGTTGACTCAAGCATCTGGTGAATATGGAGAAGAGCTGTGGAGGCACAGAGCTGGTTCTGCACCTCTCCTCTAGTTCAGAAGGTGAGAGGAGAAAATGTGCAGGCTTATGTAGCACACCACCTAATTTTCAGTAAGCCAAGTGTTGTGAGGGGCAACTCCTTTGAGACTGTAGCAATGGTTGGGCAGAAGAAGGGCTGACATTCATTTCCACTTTTAACTCAGTTAGATCACATTTAAGCCTACTGCAAATGAGATTTACGCCTTGGCATATGAGAGGTGCTGAGGGGAAATCCTCTCCCTTTCTCTTTGTCTTTCTCCTTCCATTTGAGCCCTGCTGGTGCCTGGAGAGCTTTTGAGGAGCCAGCTGAGCACAATCCTTTCCTTTTGTTCATACCACTGGCTTGACTTGTGTTTGGAAAACAGATTGGCACAATTCTGCTTGATGCCTGAAACTTCTGTTCAAGTTTTTTTTTTTTTTTTTTAAGTAAACCTGCAATTCTGCCCCACATCCCCACTTGCCTGCTCCATTGTAGCATCCAAATTTTGGAGCCTACTCCCTTAACTGTTCTGTGGCGTGAGTTAAGATAGCCCCAACTACTTTTGTCCTACCCTACCCTTCCCCTCAAGGCACCATGTAGGGAACAATTTCACCCCCTTCAGTGGTTGCATAGTGCTTCACTTTCCTCTCATATTATCGTTACAAACCTTGAGCTTTCTCCCCTCAGACGACCCCTGCCTATTCCTAGCTCTAATCCTTTTCATGGCACACCTCTGCTTCCCTTTCTCTCCTGCTCTGAAGCGGCCGGAATGAACGCAGCGCTCCAGGAGAGGGCGCAGGATGCCTTTAGAGACGAGCTGGAAAAAGTTTTAGTGCCTGATTTTTATTTTTTACTTTTCCTTTTTTCTCTCCAGCGCTATTTCAGGAGCACAAATACTGCCTCTAAGACATTCCCTTTTTGAGCACAGTCTAAGTGGTTGTTTGTTTGTTTGTTTATTTTATGCTGTTCTTGTATTAAGCAGCGTTTTATGGACTGGAGCCTCTCATCTTCATGGGGCACAGCTGTTTTAGAATTCCCCAGAATTAAAGCTTCTCTGGGAAAAAGCTTTTTTTTTTTTTTTTTTTTTTTTTTAACCAGAAATACTCTTTTTCTCATATTGCATTTTGGATTTTTCATTTTTTATTTATTATTATTAATCATGGGTGATTTTATTAGCACTTGCAATATACCATTACTGTAATGTTGTCAAATTTTAAAATTATTAAAAATGATGTCATCTTATAGACAGATTCGTAGCCCAGAGATTTTGCAGCAGGTGCTCTCCTGCTGCTTTGACACAAAAGTCTATACTGCTGTTAGTTGTGGAGAATGACTCCATGGACCAAAGCCCTGCTCTGATGTCAGCCACAGAGGTGGACCTACATCTTTCCTCCAGGGCAGTGTCAGCAGGTAGCTTTGTTACGGGCATCTGTTCTGGTATTTGACAATCAGAGAACATTTTGAAGACAAACGTTCTTGATAAAAGCCACAAACGTGTGGCTCAAGGCTCTTCTTACTCAAGGATCTTACTCAAGGCTCTTACTCAGGCTCTTACTCCTCCAAGGGAGGACAGAATAACCAGACCTTTCCTTTGCAAATGTATCTGGTGTCAAGAGTGACTCTCTTCTTTTCCTGTGGAAGCCATAAATGAAGAATTAGTCAGCATTTGGTACTGTAGCCCATGGCTGGGGATCCTAGGGTCCACAGCAAAGCAGGTAATGAATAGTCAGGGAAGGATGTGTGCTGATATGGGAAGGATGCGAGCTATTAGAGACCCAAGTTTTAGTAACTGGAATTCTATTTTGTGCCACTAGGGGATACCCAAACTGTTGCCAGCTTTTAAAAAACACCTGCTTAATCTCAGCCTCCTTGGAAATCAATTGCTAGGAGAAGGAAATGTATTTGGACTGAATAGAGGGAATAGATATTTAAGCACATCTAAAATCTTTCCTTCGTGTTGCAATAGGAGTTGATACATAGATAAGCTTCCTGTACCTAAAAGCTGTTGCTTTCTCAGAGTCAGAAACTAGCTGTTTCCCATGAGATATGACTGACTTCACACTGATAGAGCAGATTGCTTAATTCCTCCAGAAAGGGCAAAAAACAGTCCATACAGGGAAGAGTGTAATGATGTGATGAAGTTCTCAGGGAACTAACATGAAATTGGTACTATATTGCTCCAGAAGTCATGCCAGGTAGGGATCAAAGTATTTTCTTACCTTGGTCAAACTAGGTTATGACAAATATACCAGCAATGCTGCTGCTGAATCTGACAACCTCACCACAAATTCTTCTATTGGAGTGGAT
Organism: Anser brachyrhynchus; assembly: GCF_964034855.1. NCBI lineage: Eukaryota > Metazoa > Chordata > Aves > Anseriformes > Anatidae > Anser > Anser brachyrhynchus. The sequence goes on from NC_137694.1 coordinate 106,435,888, forward strand.
GCAGGAAATAAATTCCCCTCTGTACTCTTATAACATTCCTTGCTGGGTAGTGTCTCATTTGTGCCAGAATTGTGATGAGGATGATTATTCTGTTGTCTGAGTTGCATATATTTAGGATGGTTAAACTGGCATATGTTGTTAATCTGGCAGTCTGAGCATCAAAAAGTTCTTTGCTACAAATCACAGAGGTTTTTTAAGGCACATGAAACACCTCCTCTTAATACTCATGGCAGAGCTTTATCTTGGTAAAGTTACCCTTTAGTGGCCTCAACCAAGACATGCAGGATTCATGCCCAGCATTCATTCAGGGACTGTCTTTTCAGTCTGTGCCTTCCATTTAAAGACTGCAATGGTTTGAATGGGATATATGCCAGATGAAGGGCCTTCAAACTATTTTCTGTAGAAATTAGAGATAACTTCTTTCACAGGGCTGGTCAGGGATGCATCTGGGAGACTCCATGCAGAAAGGCTGTGCACTGGGATGTAAAATATGTTAACATGACCTTCCTTCCCAATCAAGGTCAGGCAGACAATCCCTTTCCCTTGTTCCTGCTGACACAGATTTCTTGAGTGATTGCTTATCTGTTTCTTGGTGTCATAGTACCTGCCCATCTGAATATTGTCAGTATGCTGTTGGCATGAGGGCTTGTTTCTTCTCTTCCAAGGGCTGTATATCAATGCTGAATAATGCAGCCAGAAGTCTCTAGAGCTTGTGTACTGCAAGTCATTAAACTGGAGTGACTTTGGCTCCACGTGTGGTGAACAAGCTGTTCTTTTTAAAACAGAGATTTAGTGTCTTTGTTTGTAGTAAATGCTGCCCTATAGAACAGGAGTAACTCCCATTTGTAGTGAGACAGTTAGTTTAGCCAAGAGAGTAATTAAAGTGTCTTCAAGTACCTTAAAACAATGTTTTTCTCCTCTTTGCCTTCTTGATCTCAAAGAAGGATATAACACCTCTGAACGTTTTCATTTATTTATTTATTTATTCATTTTTCTGACCAATCATGGTCCTTTTTCACCCACAGGAGGTTTCTCCAGCTGTCCCTTTGTAATCTTCAAAATGTCTTCCGTCTTTCCCTCTCCTTCCCCACATGTTTGATCATGTCTTTTTGTCTCAAAAACTATGCCAAATCCTTCCTTGAGTTCAAAATATAAACTTTCTTTCATTCTTCCCTGAGCAAACAGCAGAATTATCATATTTTCTTGTCCAAGGGCCTTTGTAGTAAGTTAGCCTTCCCAGAATGGAAGGCATCATAATAATGCAATTTATTGCTATAGTTGTTGGAAGAAAAAATTTTCATTTGCTCACTACATAGAGTTTCCAAGAGGTCCTAGGGATGTGAACTTTTGCAGACCACCTTACATTAACATTCAGGTTTTGTAGCATCAGGAAAATACCTGAGAACTGATGTATCTGTGGAGTGAAGAAAAGAATGGACAAGTGACTCTTCTTACCAACCCTTTTACAGTTTGGAGTTTCAGCTGTAAAAAGCCAAGCTTACAAGCTCAGAAAAACTGCATTTTTTTTTTCCTTTCTCATTATTTATGCCTGTGATTTCTGGTGGGAACTAGGAGAGAAAGGTCATCAGTTTGGATGAATTTGATAAGTCTTAAGAGTTCTCTAGGATGTCCAGCTAATGGGTACAAAACTTGCCTAAGCTACTGTAGAAATGCAATTTAATGGAAAAACCTGTATAATCTGAAACTAGAAAAGACATGAAATGGAAGGTGGAAAACTGAAGAGGGGAGTGCAAAGAGAGAACTCTGCAAGAAAATGCAAAAGCAGCACGGTCAAGAAAAATGAGTTTCTACTTCAGCTACTGGATATTTGTAGGATTCTCAAAAGTCCCTTTCTCTCTGTGCTGTTTCATCATCTGTAAAAGAGAGGTAGTTTTGCTTATCTCCTCTGCTTTATCTTTAACTGATTGATGTTGGTATACAATGGTATTCTAGGTATTGATGTGTGCCTGTTATTAGTAGCAGTATATGCCTGATGGTTTAAATAGAGCTATTGTAGCTAAGAATTTACTTGCTTAAAGAAAAGTTACAGCTGAGTTATAACTGGGCTATAACCAAAAGTTTGCAGCTTTGACCTTACTGTCTGGCATTTGTAGGAAAGGGAAGAAAAGGTATTGAAGACATTTAAATCAAAGTATTTTTAATGGGCAAAGAAAATCCTTTTAGGCATCAAAATAGAATGGAATGGAGTAGAATAGGTTTAGTTGGAAGGCATCTACAAAGGTCATCTAGTCCAACTGCCTGATGACTTCAGGTCTAACTAAAAGTTATAGCATATTAATGAAGGCATTATTCAAATGCCTCTTGAACACCAACAGGCATGGGGCATCAATGACCTCTCTAGGAGGCATGTTTCAGTGTCTGATCAGTGTCTGACCATCCTCAGTGTAAATACATTTTTCCAGTCTGACCCTTTCCTCCTGCATCTTTGTGCCATTTCCACACATCTCATCATCTGTGACCAGAGCGAAGACATCAGCACCTCCCTCTGCACTTTCCCTCCTCAGGAAGTTGCAGGAAGTGGTGGGGTCACCTCTCAGCCTCCTTTTCTCCAAGCCAAGTTGTCCTCAGCCTCTCCTTATGGGACATGCCTCCCAGCCCTTTTACCAGCTTTGTTGCCCTTCTCTGGATGTATTCAAGTATGTTAATATCCTTTTTGGATATAAAAGCCCAGAACTGCACACAATATTCATGGTGACGCCTCACCAATGCTAAATATAGTGGGAGAATCACCTCTTTTAACTGGCTGGCTATGCTGTGCTTAATGCATTTCAAAATGCAGTTTGCCCTCTTGGCTGCCAGGGCACACTGCTGCCTCATGTGGAGCCTGCTGTCAAGCAGCACCCCCAGATCCCTTATGAGCTGCTCTCCAGCCACTCACCTCCCAGTCAGTGCCTGTGTCCAGCATTACTCCATCTCAGACATTTCCCTTTGAATATCTGCCATTGATGATTGTCCAATGCAGCAATGTACCTAGATCCATCTGCAAGGCCTCTCATTCCCCCAGGGAGTCAGCAGCACCTCCTAGTTTAGTGTCATCAGCAGACTTGCCAAGGATGAATTCCACTCCTGCTTCCAGATGAGCGGTAGAAACATTGAACTGGACTGGCCTTAGAATTGAGCCCTGGAGAGCACTGCTAGTGACTGGCTGCCACCTAGATGTAGCCCCATTCACTACAGTCCCTTGAGCTCTACCATTCAGCCAGTTCATCAAACGTTATAGCACAAACCTGTTCATCTCACAGTTGGACAATTTGTCCAGAAGGATGCTGTGAGAGATGGTATCAAAGGCCTTACTAAAATCCACAAAGATTACATCCACTGCCTTGCCTTTGTCAGCTAAGAAGGTGATCTTATCATAGGAGGATATCAAATTAGTAAGACAGGAGTTTCCCTTTGTGAACCCATGTTAACTATGCCTGAAAACAGCTTTGTTCTTTAAATGCCTTTCAATAGCACCTAGGATAATCTTCTCCATAAACTTTCCAGGTGCCTTGAGGTGGAACTGGAAGGCTACAAGGTAACATGATTGCTAAAAATCTGTGGCTATGTGAAGAAGGTATCTGAAGAAGTTCCTCAAGTGTGTCATTCCAAGGAAGTAAACAAGCTAATGACTTTGATTAGGAGAGGAATGTAAATCAGCCATTATGGTACAAGCTGCAGAAGGGAAGACTGTAGAGCAGCACATAGCCAGGCTGTCAGGGAGTGCTGACTACAGCTGCGGTATCTCTGGATGCTGTGCTCATGAAAGAGTCAGCTTAGTCTGGGAGGTGGAAAGGCCCCTCGTGATACTATTCAGCATGTCAGTTGTGAAGGAGATTCTGGGATCAAGTTATGAGAACACACAAGCATTCTAATCTATTTTAGCCAAAAGCAATGATACCTCTTTGGGTCAGGCACAGCACTGTCGTCTTCTGTCCTGTCCTGATGTATTAAAGTACTGACTGTTGCCACAGTCAAAGGGAGAGACTCTGTTCAGTTGTTGGTGTCTCTTAATTGGCTTCCCTTATATTTTATATGCTGTGTTTTTGGGATCTTCTGGCTTTGTTCCATGTCTTAGACCATTTTTTTTCCCTTTGGTTACATGCCACTTTAAAGTGTGATAAAGTTTCTGGGAAATAAGTCGGCTCATGTTTTATGTTCAGTTTTTATATCTGTGCATTCAGCTTGACTTTGAAGATCCATGAGAGAAGGCCTAATATGGACTGGAAGCTCGATCTTCTCTCTGGAGCCCAAGAGTGCTAGTCCATTGCATTCTCACAGCTGGAAGCTCTGCAGAACAGAGTATTCCTTCCCTATCCGCACCTACTGATGGACAGGGATACAGTAGGCCAGAGCTATGTGGAGAACCACAGATGCCCACGAATCTATAAGATCACTCTGCTGCTGTCTCTGGAGAGCAAGGAAAACAAGTGAACGGTGAAGTTCTTTATGTAGTACTACAAGGCCTTGCTGTGACACGGTGGAGGAGCAGCCTGTGAAAGAAGACCCTGTGCTAATCTTCTTCAGCTGGGGCACCCCAGAGCAGCCTGGATCTGATGCTCAAAGTCTGCTACCCTGTGAGGGGGGTACAGATAACCATGGGAGGTCAGTAGACTGCAAATCACTTCTCCTCCATATCCCCAGAGCTAATCTGATTTTCTTGCCTTTTTTTTTTTTTTTTGGAAAGAAAAAAATGAAAAATCAAAACTAGGGGTATAAAAGTTCAGGAAAGGAAACCCTAGGCAAACAAACCTGCTGCCTTTTGCTTCTGATAGCATCTGGCAATGAGAGTCACAGGAATAAGGTAATCCCCAAAAGAAACTGTAAGGAGCCACCATTAGGAGAACCTGTGACCTGGACTGGCACACATGAGAGGCTCAGCTTCTACTGAGTCTGCTCCTCGGTAAATATTGCACAGTATCTGAGAAAAGAAAATACATTTAAGTAAGTGCTCAAGTAAACAAAGCAGATAGGGTGACCAGTTGTTTGCAAAGCAGCTGCCAAAAACACAGGCACAACCTCATTTGGCTGAGTTTTGTGGCTACCTTAAGGGAAAATGGTTCCCTGGAGGCTCACTACCATTCTCTGAGGTGACAGAGTGGTTTTCTGGGCATGTCTGACCTCAGCTTTACTGGTGGTTTGCCTTTCTATTGCACTCCTGCTGAGAAATCAGAATAGGAGTTTCTTCCCCTGCAGCTCTCTTAGTGGGGGATAGTTATTTCCAACACACCACCATTGCCATCTGAAATGGCTCCCCCTTCTATCAGTGTCTTCTTATCTAGTGACAAAAGTGAAACCTGGTCCATGATAATCTGTGGGTAAATCACAGGTTTAGCAGAAGTGCCAGGATTTTAACATGTGGGAGTCTGCAGTCCACGTGTGTCTGTTTTGACTGCTCCAAGCCCCATGATATTCCACCAACTTCAGGTGCTCAGCCTCTTCCATATCCTTTGCTGGCCAGTGCCAAGGTAAAATAGGTCAGGTAACTCCAAGCCCATCTCTGGTTAGCCTCCAGCAAGGTTACTGGTGCAGTTTTGGCCACCATAGGGCTTCAGTTTTATTAAACAAATATGACAGAATGGTACTAAAAATTACAATTGCAGTGGTCCAAAAGGGAGTTCTAAAGTCCTGCAGAAACCTCATGCTTTAGTCTAATGTTTGGGCATGCAAAATAAGGTGGGCTTGATGTCCAGCATCTTGCGTCATGAACAATCAAGAATCTGGGGCAATTGTTTAAAATAATTCATTTATTACAATGATTTTCTCAGCCTCCCCAGATCTGTCTCTATGCCAGTTCAGCAAGGATGTGCTCATTAAATTCCTTTTTGTCTTAAGGCGCATTGGCACTGGAGAACAGAGGCAGGGGTGTGCGTGGAGGGAGGGGACTGTGGGAGAAGAGAGATGGATCCATGACACTTCAGTAAGTTGCTTATATCAGGGGTTGGGCAGGGGTGGAAAGTGAAGGAATTTCCAGATGGTATCTGCTTATATTTGTTAAAATTCTGCCATTTACTATCTTCTCCCTTCACTGAGGTACCAGTGCAAGAAAAGAGGGAATCAGAGAGGAAGCTCTTTTTCATTGCAGAATACTGCAAATAATTTGCTGTGTGTCCTTGAAGGAACCCCACGTTTTGTAGCTGACCCTGAACTTCTTTAGAATCAGAAAAGCTTTTTTTTTTTTTTCCCCTTTTTTTTTTTTTTTTTCCCTTAGCTCTAGTCCTATTTTTAGAACTTGCTGTTTTCTCAGGGGCTTCACGGTCTATTTTTAAAACACTTTGCAGGCTGCCAAACCATTGTTACATTCTCTAGGGTGAGATCTACATGATGCCTGTAGTAAACCTGTCCAGAATTTGCAATAGGTATTTTTTAAAAAAGCAGGAAAAGCATTACTGACTGTGAAAAATGTTTTTGCAAATACAGCCCCACTATGAACGGGTTTATTTTCACAAAGCATCCTTTTGCTTGTCTCATGACTTTCCCCTTTTCTGAAACAACCATTGGTCTGACCATCAAATTGCACACTGCTGCATGAACCTGATCTGTACATTATTAGATCATCCAGAGTGACGGTAAATCAGGTTTGGTCCAAGTGTTGCAGCATGTTTAATGTTTTTATAAAGCTATTTTTCTTGCCTTTTATATTGGTAATGGTTTAAACAGCTTTGTTGTTTAGAAGAGTTTGAAGGGCTTAAAATAATAAAAAGTAAATATTAAAAAAAAAAAGAGTATCAAATATTAGTAACAATCATCATAATATCATCCTCTTTTTTTGGGGGGGGGAGGAGGGAACAGACATTTCTCAAATGAATCCAGGGTAATCACAGATTCTTTTTACCTGGGGGGGGGAGGGGGGGGGGGGAAGAAAGAAAGAAAGAAAGAAAGAAAGAAAGAAAGGAAGAAAGGAAGAAAGAAAGAAAGAAAAAGTCGGGAACAGTTATGTAAAGATGAGGGAGCAGATGTACTGCTGGAGTAAGCTGGCACTGCTACACCAATGTCAGTCAAAATAGTTGATATAACAGAACGTTTGTCTGCAAGGGAAGCTAGTGTCAGAGTTACCAGTGAGTTACTATGGCTTCATACGCCACAACACATGAGCTTAACACAGTGTCTGCTCATGTCATGCTCTGACCCACTCACAAATATGAGGGGCAGTGTCTATAGTAAATCCGTTTCATGGATGCTTAAGCCAAACTTTCTTCTACACTGCCTACTGTGGACTAATATTGCCAAAGAGGACAGTTCCTGCTCTTCAACCCATGTGTATGTGTTCCTTGAGCTGTAATAGCTCAGCTGTGCCTTTGAGCCCTGAGTTTACAGGCCATAAATATGTTAAGATATGTCAGTAACGTTTGATATCATAAACTTGAGCCCACAGTATGTACAGTGGGTTCTGGACACAGAAATAATATACAGTACACAAGAATGGCTTTACTATTTGGACAGTCCTTGTAGCTCTGGGTCCATTCCCTGAACCATGAACCATACAGGAGCTTCACAAGCTGGTGGTTTTCATTTCAGTTATTAACCACCAATTAATTTCTCTCCCATGAGTTTGTTTAGCTGCCTGCTGAGCCCTCATAAGATTACTTATCCACAAGATTCTGGGGCAAGGAGTCCCACAACTCAGCTCTCCTATGTGAAGAGTCACCTCCTCATGTCTGAACCTGCCCCTCAGTTTGTTGCCTCCTCACTCACAATTTAACTTCACTGGATTGCTTGAAGGCTTTGAATTGCTTAGCATTCAGTCTTGGTTTGTGAAAGGCCTACTTTATCAGGAGACCTGTGATCTTTTGTGAACATAACCTGAGACTTTTGTTTGTAACCAAACCAGATGAGTTTTGCTTTAGGTTTGGAATTTGTTACAGATGTCTTACACGTCTCATAATCCCACTGGACAAATAATTATTTGGAAACCCCCAAGAGAACTGCCTGAAATGGTATGTAAGCCCCTGCTCCTGCCTGACTCTAAGTTATTTTGGCACTGGCTCCCAAACATGCAGAGAAGCTACCAATTCTGGTTAGTGCTCTTGGCAGCTGAGTTGATCGCCTGGTTTTCAAGGTACACCTGCCATACCAGATGGCTATGAGGTTAGCAGGGAATATATTCAGCTGCACATAAACCAGGCTGTCTTTCCTCTGAGGGAATGGCAATCAAGAGCACACTCGCATGCCCGCCCCCATCTGCATGCTGACGTCCCAGCACTGTGCGGTGACCGAGGAGCGAAGGAGACAGCCTGTCTGTCACACTCCAACTGCTCTGCGCTGCGTTACCCCCCAGTCTGCACCAGCTCAACAGGCCTGTTGGCTCCATCTGCACTACTGAACAGTGGAGGTTGTTTGATGAATAGATGAACCTACTCTACTCATACCAGAATAGATCTGGAATGGTGCAGAGCCTCAGTCTGGGAGATGTACTTTCTGGTACCCTTCATGACCTGTGTCTATTCAGCAGCCCTAGATTGCTGTTGCACTTACACAGCAAGCCACATGTTAGCAGTTTGCAGCATTGCTTTTCTAAGTAGTGGTTTGTCGGGGGCTTAAAGTCTCATGGAATTCGAAGGGTTGGGGCAGGATGGAGAGGAATAATTAACTCTTTCCTGGAAAACAATATTATGGTAGAAGTTGGTGTTGCAGTGAAGATGGCTGAACAGAGAACAGGCTGTAAACTTGCAAACAGTTTCCGCTGAAGTATCTATGTGTAAGAGCCAAGCATCTCCACCACATCCTGAAGCAGATGTGGAGGATACTTTGCCAGAGCCTGTGATGACTCGGCAAAGACACCAGCAGGTAATGGGATGTAAGCTGCCAGCTCCTTGACTTCTTTCTTTGCTCCTAGAGTAGCTACATCAATTTTTATCTCTAAGCATTCCTGCTACATGAAAGAAAACCACAACAGTGGTACCGGCTCTGAGTCATGCCAGTGTATTTACATGCTCCTGTATTTAGGAGTAAAACTGTTGGAGTTTGGTACACATAACGCAGCAGCTGATAAGAGAAGTAATGGTAGTAGCAAGCTATTTAGATAAGGGAAAGGGAGGTAGTATATGCTGTCGGTAAGTACTTGACACCTTGCAGTACTTGGCACCTTGCAACCTCAAATGAGGTTGGCCCGGGCTGTTCTTAAGGTACTGGATTTCCTGCAAGTTAAATCCCTTTCCTAAGACTTGTAGGACATATCAGCGTTATCTGCCCAATGGGAGACAAATAAGGTTTAGATAATGAAGTGCTCTTTTCTGCAGATCTTTTCTTATCACTATCACATCCGTTAAGCGTTATGACTCATATCTCACCTCTGTTTGTCCTTTTCACCTCAGTGCGGTTGCGCAGTTAATGATGGCTGACATGGATCCATGCAGCATTGGATCATCCAGCAGGACTAGCGGGGTCTGGAACAAGATATGGGTGTTTACCATGTTTCTGCTGAACTCTTGGTAGCACATATAGCTAGCTAGTAGATGGTAGTTGCAGGAAGAAGGACAGTACCATGCTCTGACGCAAGACTTATTGGGAGCAAGTTAATCTCCTGCACTTCAGGGAGAATTTGAATGTGCATAGTGAGTTAATATGCTTTTGATGTGTGTCTGTGACATTTTTGGTCTAGCACCAGGAATCCTAAAAACAAATTTGCATTGTCTCCACACAGGGCCTAGCCTCTTCTGATATACTTCTCTTACGCCTGTAGTGTAACAGGTACATACCAGAGGTGTGTTTGAAGTGCAGGTGGAAACCTGTGAGGCATCTCTTGGTTTGTAATGCCCTGGGGTTTGAGAGTCTCTTTCTGGACCATGCAAATGTGCCAGCACTGGGAGTAGATATAGGTCCATCCTTAAGACAGGGCACTGGCATGGCTATTTCTCCTCAGCTGTTACTTTCTCCCCCCAAAGAAACCATCCCTGTCACACTACTGGCACTCTGCCTGATTAGTCCCAGTTTCTAGTCTCTCTTTGGCAGACATCTGCTCAAAGCCCAGAAACTCATTTTCTCCCCTGAAGTATGGGAGAGAAACCTTTCATTCAGCTTTTGACTGAGCTCTTTGTTCAGGGCTGCATGCAGAAAACCTCTGCTTGTCAGACTGCAGTTTCTGTTTTACTGCTCTGCAGAGCCCTTGCAGGTGTTTCAGGGGAATTGGCTAGCTTCTAGGTAATGGGTTACCTCTTTGCTTCCAGCTGCTAGAGAGCACGGAAGGAAGCTAAAAATACATTTCAGCGGACACCTAATGTCACTTTTCCACATGAAGGGTTTGTGTGCCACAGGGCTGTTATGCAATTGCACTGGGGAGGGGACATAGGCTTTAGTTTTATGAATAGAAGGGGAGGTGCCCAAGAGAAAATCTCTCTGTGAAAACGCTGTGGAGCCCCAGTGTTTTGATGTCTGTGTTGCAAATGCATGCAGCAAAATACTCACAGATTTAGACCAACCAATCATGTGTGGATGTTATTTTTGGAAAGCACAGCACAGAAATATGGCACATGCAACACATGTGCATTGGGAAAGTGCAATCTATTTTTGGAGTCCGTTTGCATATGTGCTGAGTCAAGGTTTGCACAAAGAGCAAGCCTGCACCTAACATCTCTTAAATCTGCTTTAGTGAAGTTGTTGGCTTTCAAGAAATTTGTGGGTCCCACAAAATCCTTTCTTCCTCTGATTTTATTACTATCTTAGCATTGCAGGGGGATTAATTAGAAAATTAAAATAAATAAATAAATTAGTGAAGAATGGGAGGTAGAAAAAAGGTGAAACAACCGAGTTAATGGGGGATGGTTTCTGCAAAACTGATAGCTATGTATGTGCCAAAATGCCATAAAAGCATTAAAAAATATGGAAAGGGAAGAAATAGACCTGAAAATGTGGGAAATTCACATCTTATTCTATCTTTGCTAAAGCATACCCATATTTAGGGAGCAACCCCTAGAGAAAACAGTAATCAGAGAAAGAAACTGGAACATCATTGCATGAATTGCAGCCAACCCTAGCTTTATTGGCATGGAAGAAAATCCTCTAGGTTATCAGAACTCGTAGGCTGCAGGGCAAAGGAATGCTGCCCGAGGATAAAGGACTATCTAGCTGGTGTTGCTCTCAGTGGATGGACTCTAGTCTGCAGGACACTACCTTTTGCAGACTGCCTGCCAGAGCAGAACAGCTGTCCTCACAAATGGTTTAAACTAAAATACAGGTACCTATATGTTTTTTTCCCAGCTAAGGATTATTTTTTTATCCAATATTTCCTAGAGGCAAACACTTCAAATAGTGGAGACAATTAGGCTGTCCCAGATGGCTGTTGTCATTAGGGGGGACTTTAATATCTTGTCTTCTGTCCTGCCACACCTTTGAGATCACTGTACTCCAGCTCTACAGTCTGCTGGTAGGAAGCAGTAGCACAAGTCTGCAAGGGAAATAGGAGTGGTGCTGAGTGGGAGGCTCTGTCTGATCGTGTTTGGCACTGGAGAACCTTCTTTACATGGGCAGATAGGGATAGGACAAAGGGGAATGGTTTTAAACTGAAAGAGGGAAGATTTAGATTAGATGTTAGGAGGAAATTCTTCACTCAGAGGGCAGTGAGGCACTGGAACAGGTTATCCAGAGAAGCTGTGGATGCTCCATCCCTGGAGGTGTTCAAGGTCAGGTTGGATGGGGCCCTGGGCAACCTAGTCTAGTGGGAAGTGTCACTGCTGATGGCTTGTTGGAGCTAAATGGTCTTTAAGTTCCTTTCCAACCCAAGCCATTCTATGATTCTGTGACTTTATGATTCTTGGTCCTGTGTGCATGGAAATGGGGTTGCAGGCATGGACAACATGGTGCTGGCACACCAGCAAGCACACCGGTAAGACTGGAGTGCTGCCATGTGGCTGGGAAGAGTCCAGAGAAGGAAATATTCTGCAACAGCAGTTAATCATAGCCCACAAAGTTCAGGCTGCATCATCACTGTCACTGAGACCTGGGTAAAGCACAACATAGTGAGGCTGAGTGAGCACATCATGCTGGGGCTGTCCCCTTGGGCATCCTGCCTTACAGCACGCAGGTGGGTACAAAGTGAGGGAAAGGGCATTGAATAACCAGAGGTGGACTTCGTTTGCCTGTTTCTGCTTTCCAGCTAGTCTCCTAGCTTGGAGTGTAGCTGTGGTATGAGACCACAAAGCAACCCTCTGGAGACCTGCTCTGCTCTGTGGAGGTGCACATGACATACTTGTAGCTCACTGGAGCTGTTCTTACTGTTCAAGGAAAAGCAGACTGGACTGTGGAGAAGAAACAAGATGGGTTTCAGTTCAAATGAAAATTGGAAGGTAAGTGGAATCAGACAGCATTCACAACTTCCACTCATGTAACTCTGAGGGGGAGGAGAATGTGTTCTTATGCTAAACAAGATGGGAAGGACAGCAAGAGTGATCTGAGGATTGGCTTGTTGGTGCAGGTCCAGATGAGGTCCAGAGAAGAAACATCCTATACCCTTGATGTCAAAAGCAGCCCTTCAGATTTTGTACGGATGTTATAAAGCCCTTGTCCTGGTGAGGTCAGCTGCAGAGATTGACCTGAGTGCAATCTAGTGATCTAAAAGCAAAAATGACTGTTAAATCCTAGCCAAATGACCATGTCACACTGCAGCAGATGCTCTGCTCAGTTCAGTCAGGAAAAGCAGAGAAGGAGCCCATGTTGATAAGGTAGATCTCCATTGCCTAGATGTTAGTTTCCTGAAGTCCAAGTCTAGGGATGTGCAGATGCATGGTCTGACATCAGACGTGAACAACTCAGCTGAGCTCAGCTAAGCCCCACTGAAATCTACGCCATTGCAGATCCTGAAGAGTTCTTGTGTTCCCAAAATGGGGGCAGAAAATATAAATGCTTCTGTTGCCTTCTACATGAGAAGTGACGATCTCTATCTACCATAAGCAAGTAGAAGCATGGTTTTATACATTCCCCAAAACACCATCTGAGGTTACAGGTGTAAACAGGTTTGACTAATATCCTGTTGTGTTTTCTTCTAGTGATGCTGAATCACACTGCAGGCTGCCTTTCAGAGGTTAACAGGGTTTTCTGAAACCTAGTGCTTCCAGTACATGTTCAGCTCTAGGACTGCTGCTTAATATATGCCCAGCATATTGCCTCTAGAACTGTCTATGCACATCTATCCAGACACTGCAGCAGATGTGGGGAAAGACATCAGCTCTGGTTTCCTACTCCTATAGCAGGAATGGCACTGCCAATGTGCATCTTCTTACAGGCTGCTGGAAGTTCATGAGGAGCTTCGGCAGAGTAATGAGGAAGAGGCTTGGATTGCAGGCTATGGTGGAAAAAGGAGCAGCAGTAACTTGCCAGAGAGCTAGCATCCCTCTCACACTGATAATACCATGCCATGCAGCAGGATACAAAGAAAAGGTGGGATTGACGTAGATTTCTGCAGGGGGTATAGGCTAAGACACATTGACTCAATTTTTAAATTTGTTTCCTATGTCAACATAAAAGCTACAAATACCTATAAAAAGGGTAAGACAGCAAGAAGCATGCCTAGCAGGGCACCTCCTATGTGTGCTCTCCTGGTGTCTTTAATCGTGATGGAGCTAGACCCACAAGGTCTTTTCTGTTCACTTTTCTGCCTAGGAATATGTGGTTAGGAAGAGTTATTTAAAATGACATGCATTGCATTATTCTTCTTGTTATCAGAGAAAATAAAAAGTCACCCACTTCATAGAGGCAGGAAAAGAACTGTTTAAAATACGCATTAGATTGAGGATCTCAAGCTCTAGTTTTGAAGGCAAACCTGAGTTTAAAAGCAGAATGTCTTAAAACAAGAATAAAAAATGCAAATGTTGATGTAATTTCCAAATTTGGAAGATGCATGCCAGATAAACAGATGTCAACATAACAATGCCCATAAAACAAAACAAATCAGAACTCCCCTCGATTTCTCAGTGTACACTAATAAAAGCTTGAACACACATCTGAAATCTGTGGAAAGGCAGAAGAAAATTATGCAGGTCTCCACTTTCAAGCAGTTCTACTAGTAAACCTTTTTCATTTTTGCTCCCCATTTTTAGTGACTTTGACACCATATTGTCCTTCATGTAACTAAGCAGCACTTTTCCAGATTTCACTTTTGACTGGTTTCTGATTAAAACCACTGAGGTTCCAAACCTTCCTTTTTGCAACCCTAGATCCTCAGCTCTACAGCCTAGGTTGACTCTCAGTGTAACCTGGAACTGCTGGAAATCTGAGTGGTCGTCTCATTCAATACTCAGCTCATGGCCAGGAACTTTGATGAACCCAACCTGAGGTTCGTGCTTGTAATCAGATCTAAACAGGGCTCAGTTTTGCCTGGGTTTTACTTTTGCATAAGAAGGTTTCCACCTTCCTTCCTGTCTTCACCTTGACCAGGCAGTGGAACATCCAACTATATCCTCATGTATCATCAGTAACTTCTCAGGTTGTATACCCAGCCTGCATGTCTTGATATGAGCAACCTACCCATTTGTGCTTCATTCTTATAAAACTTGGTTATTCTGGTTAGTGTTCCCTGCAGCTGACGTGGTCGGCTCTGTTCGAGGAATGACTCTCTGCCCAGATGGTAGCAAGCCTAACAAGGAATCTTTTCAGAGCTATGTACAAATTATGCCATCTCCTCTTGGACGGATTAGAGTCAACAACACCATAACTGAAAACCCACACACCCACCTCTGCAAACTAGCATTCCAGAACTATGCAGGAAAACAGAATGCCTCCCTGACCCACACAAATCTGCTGTGCTAACAAGCCTCATCAGCTGTAAGCAGAATTAGAAATAATAGATTATTAGCTTAATTCACATAACTTTTCTTGTTCATAGCATAAGCGGCCATTTTTCACTGGAGAAACTGAGGTACAGCAAATTGAAATGCTTTTTAGAAATCAGGAATAAAGCCAGGAACAGAACATTGGGCAGTGAATGCACCATGTTACAGAAGTGATGATTTTAGTGTTAATTTAGTATTTTACATATTACTTTGCAAAAATAATGTGCACAAATACTTGTGTTTGCATCCTCTCTATTCCCAGATTAACTGCTTGACCTCTTGTGTCTGAATAAGTATGCCATATTCTCCTCAGACTCACAAATAAGTGACTATTAATAAATTGCTATTTAAAATCACAGTTATGTTAGCTTGCATAGATCAGATAAATAAATTGCATAGGCTGTTCTGTTTCTGGATTGCTGAATGTCTTAGACACTAGATGGTCTGGAGGAAATAGTCTCATCAATACATATAAAATGGACTTCCTTTAGATACTGTGAAAGACAATATCCTATAACTTTGGGTGACAGAACTTGTGTGAGACTACTTCCACTGTGTGGCACCTGTGTCTGCGGGTGGCCCATTAAATACCTCTATGGTTAAGGGCAATAGAGCTGAGTCTTTGTATAGGCATGGACCCAGCAAATAGAGAGCATTTGAAGCACATCAGGAGCGCTGTCGACTTCATTAAGACTACGTGCATGTTTAAATAGCTGCTTGAGAGGCCTGTTGGATCAAGCTTTATATATCTAATAAAGAGCCTAAAGGTTGAGGTTCATCTCTGAACATAACTTTATTTGGTTTAAGCCATCCATCACGTTGAAATAATGCTGCTGTTGAGTAGGAGATATAACTATATTTTATGGCTATGTGTAATTTTTTCCCCT
This sequence comes from Anser brachyrhynchus, assembly GCF_964034855.1. Classification (NCBI taxonomy): domain Eukaryota; kingdom Metazoa; phylum Chordata; class Aves; order Anseriformes; family Anatidae; genus Anser; species Anser brachyrhynchus. Next base: position 106,451,537 of record NC_137694.1, read on the forward strand.
CTCAAGAAAGTGCCTTCTGAATGATAAATGTGCATGTAACCTCCTTCCCTGGGTCTGAAGGAGCTGAGCAGCCTGGCCCCATGTGATGCCTTTTCCCTGTTTACATAAGTAGTATTGATGGAGTGGTGGAAACAGCAGGGCTGTAAACTGGTAATGATCAGCCTGCAGATGCCCTTTTGCAAGCAGCACACCAGCAGGCTGATGCAGAACAGGAACTTCTTGTTTACACAGCTCACCATCTGCATCGCAGTGGCACAGTCCTCCCATCCCTGTGTACAAACTGGAATGCTGCCCCCATGAGCAGCACAGCACACCCGGTTAACTCGTTGTAGCCTTGTGAGAATCTAGTCTTCTCATTCTAATACTAATTTTTCTCCCTTGGGAGAGCTGCTGTTATCTGGACTTGTGTGATATGGTTGAAACCATTTAATGCTAGAAAGATCAAGGAAATGAAGCAATAAATGGAAATGCAGTCCTCATTACATTTGGTAACTGTTACTGAGTTTCATTATTAAATGTTTTATGAGTCCTGTTGGTCTTTGCTAGACCCTACCTGAGGAGTAGCCATTATTTAAAACAAAAATAAAAGATTTTTTTCCTTAGGTAGTGTGTGCAGGAATGAGTCATGGTCACTTGTTGGAGTCAAATATGCAATCATCAGAGGATTAAACCTTGCCACAAACAATAACAGGGCTCAATTAAACACTACAGCCTCCACGGACTTAATCATAGCCAGGTGCCATGTTAAACATGGCTTGCCCCTCTCTGCAGTTACAAAAGTGATGTTTGTAATTGTTTCAGTGAAGATATCTTCATAAGGTAATATGCTAATGCTGCAGTTTTCCTAGCAAAGGCTAATGTGATCCTCTAACGGTTTCACACTGAAACTTCATCTACAGGATGGAAAGGAGCATGAAGCAGTATCTCTGGATGATGCTATGATTTCTCTAGATGCTGATTTTTTTAAGTCTGCAGAGAAAGAAAGTATTGCAAAGGAGTATATGCATGATGCCTAATAGGTTAGCTGTACAGGAACTTCTTCAACTTGGGCTCACATATTTATTTGCTAGGTGGGAGTTCTGAAGTTTGCCTGCTATTAGACTAGATGAAACACAATATTATTTATTCATTTTAGGCAGAGACAGATCTAAAATATCCACAAACATCTACTCTGAGGCAAGTATGGCATCTGGTAGTTCCCTCAACATAACTCTCCCCACTTCCTGTACCCATCCTGCACTCATATGACGCTGGAAAGCAGAGGGATAGTCAAGTCACTAGGTCTTCCCTGATATGCTGGTGATTGTCTCTTTTGTCACACAGTTTCTTTCCCATCCTTAAAAGAATCCCAAGACTTAGCCTTTGCCCAAGTGGGGCTTGCTAAATCCTTTTGTTCTCCTCATGACCCATCCATTGTTATATCTGTTCTTTTGTGAAGTTGGGCCTGACAAAAAAAAAAATAATAATAATAAAAAAACCTTTGTTTTTTCTGCTTGGTTTTCATGTTTTTCTCCTCCTTGAAAAACAGATAATTTTTCTGCCTCCTTATCTGGCTGAAACGTTTTTCCCTTACACCTGCTTTTGAAGACCAAAAATGCTCCAGTATTCCTGTGTCTTTAAATGAAGCAAAGATCTGTCTTCTTTTTGAAAGATTCTACCCTTTCAACTCCCCTTTGACAAATGAAGGTGTCTTTTCAAGTGTAAAACAAGCAGTTCTTTTTCTCTGTGCTGATGACTTGTTTTATATCAGGATTCCTCCCAGAGAGGATTGTCAAAATCTTCAGGAGAGTGGCCCCACTTTCTAGAGGTTTACATCCTCCTTTTAGAGGCAGTGGTTCTCTGTACATTGTCCTTAGCTTGACAAATTGTTGGAGAAAACAAGGCACTAGCGCCAAAGAGTACCTTTGTCAGCACCCATTGTGCCAGGCACCAGCAATCCATATTTGCAACCAGCTTTCACAAAAGCAATGACTCTTTCTTTCTCTTTAGACTTCTGCTGCTATGTAGGTCTGAGAAGTTCATGTAGACTGACTGCCTTTGGATCCTTCATTTACACCTACCAAGGCCATGTGCAAATACTTGCACATGTAGTACATGTACATGTAGTACATGCTAGTGCAAGTACTACCAGGGGTGGTAGTGATGTGTGTGGACCTGCCATGGTGGTTCTGTCTACTGTTCTGATATTCTGAATAGCAGAGGGGAAACAATGACCTTTTGACACAAGTGGTGTTTCTGTGTGTATTTTTTACATAGCCCTTCATGCCTCCTCAACACAGAATTAGCCTGAGCTGCATATGTAGGACTTTCTTGGAGTTTTAAGAAATCTTTTTTCCTCTTCTCTATTCCAGCTGCAAGGCTGATATACTTTCTTATGGCAACAGTTTCTCTGCCAATTTTTGGTAAATACATTGACCTTGAATGTGTGACCATTATTTCTGACCATTTCATGACCTAATTCCCACTGAGCATTAGCACTCAGATAGAATGACTGTGAAGACCAAGAAGAAAATTAAAGTGCATGTTGTCTGCCAAGGGCTCCCAGCACTTCAGTTCCTGGAAACATACAGATTTTGGAGATTCTGTTGATTTTGTTTTTTACTTGGTGACAGGGAGAATGTGGTATATTTTATTGCATGTTACTGTTTAAGAAAGATACAATTTTAAATGATGAAAAAATGTCAGTGTAAAATTTGAATTAAAATTCCTTTTTCTTTTTTTTCTCACATTTAACTGTTTTACTCTAGGATGTCTGTAAATGAATAAAAAGAGCAGTGGGATTTGCTTCAGCCTTTAGATATGCCATTGTAACCACTAAATCTCAACATATTCCCAAAAGTTGTTATCTAAGTGTCCATCCAATTTTGCAAGTAGAACTTTATCACTTTGGCCCATTTTAGAGCAAATCCTGGTGATGAAAAGATGTTTCACTTTGAAGGGAATAAAACTAATACTTTGAAAGAGACTTGTGGAAAACCTGTGGGAAGACAGGATAAGTCTAGTTAAGGGTGGGAGCAGGTTTAAAAAGTTCTTATACACATACAGTTAAACAAGCCAGCACAAACTTTTTGCACTTTTTCTCAGCTTAAGAAAACCTGCCTGAGGTTTCTTACACTGGCAGAGTTTTTTTAATCTACAGTGGGAGTTTGTTTACTGTTACACATTTGTAGAAGGTGTGAAAGAGCTTTTGTAGAAAAGATGCTAGTAGTGAGGTAATTAAAGGCAGGGTGATGAACGTGACAGGCCTGCCATGCTAGCTGTCAGCACTGGATTCACGGCTGTGCAGTGCTTGTGCTTCCTACACCTACGCTGAAGGCCTTCTGTCCCTAAGCTTTCTGCTTCCCAACTCCTTCTAGCTCCTGAGACTCACCCTGCCCAGCTCTCTGCTCCCCAGGCAGGGTAAGAACCAGGAACCACAGGCTGAGATTTCTGCAGCCATTCTGCTATGCTTGTCACTAGCCAGCTCCCTCCTTTGAGCCTGAAAAAAAGGGGTGAGCTTAGCTCTGCTGGCAGTTGACATGCTCCTTGTCATATGCCTAGAGAGCAGAAATGGGGTTCTTTTTCATCTGGGGGTGGTAACTCTCCATCCCACTCTCTGCAAAATATTGATCAGGTAGTGCAATTTGGAGAATACGATTTTGGGGCTAATGTAGGTGGTTTGTCACACTGGAACTAACCTCAGGAGAGAAGCAAGCAATGGACCCATCTTGGTGAGGGTGTCATATTTGTCAGCCAGAGCTGACAAGATGCTATTTCATCCATTGTGGCCTGAGAGCCTCATACTCTCTGCAGAGAGTGCTTGCAATGGGAAGTCAACCTACATGTGTTGTTTACTTTGTATGGTCTGACAGACCAAAAAAAATAATGTTTACGAATGAACCAAGATGTTGCATGTGCTTGAGAGGACTGGCCCATCTTCTTCAGCTGGGACAAAATATTTATTTCCACAGGTAGCATCTGCATTCCTTGGCTGAAATGCAAGGGACAAGGTCCATTGCTGCAAGTCTTGAGATTAACTGAAGGTGGGATGGAAACCTCAGCAATGTTCCTCTCAAGTACAGTTATAGTCTTCTGACTGCTGCAGTCCCTCATTGAACTTCTACTTCAGCACTGCTCCCTTACTTCTTCCCTACTTCTGGTATTCAGGTTGCCTTGCCTGTATATCACCAGTCTTGCCAACCAGTACAGCCTGAGCTGGTGGAGGCAGGGCTAGGAAAACATTACTTAATTTCCTCAATCATGACTTAACACCTGTTCTCAACCTTTTTTTTTTTTTTTTTTTTTTTTTTTTTTAAATCACCAGCTAACTTCTAATTCAGAGCTTCAGTGAGCTTATTAGCTAAATGCAAGAAGTTTCTGGTACTTGATTCGAAGCCTCACAACCCAGCATTAACCCAGCTGTCCTCTTGCTGGAGTCTTAGACTTTGGCCTTGGTCAGTGAAATCAGTAACACTAGAATGTAATTTTCCTATTAGGTCATCTGAGCTTGCATGAAAACGATGTTGCTGATTGCCAAATATTCCCTAGAAGTTTGGTGGCACTGTTATTCTAGCCCCATAATATTACGTTAGCTCTTCTTTTTCTCTCTGGGAAACCATTTTATTCTAGCTCTTATCCATTTCTGTCAAAATTCTGAAACTCCCCTTAAAAAATCACAGTTTTTGTTAGGGATAGTACCACAATGCAAGGGAGATGGGGAAGGGTGTTATTTGGTGTCGGCAGCTGCCAGGACCTTCCTCTTCCCTCCTCCACCGCAGGGGGTAGCACAGCTAAGTGGTGCTCCATGCACATACTGGTGTGTTCTAGTACAGCCACTAGCTTATCCTGAGATCCCATGCAGATACGTGACCAGTTTAAATGCTGGGGCATGCCCACAGAAACAATAGAGCAGGTGGCGACTACAGTGGTCTTTGCATGTATCAAGTCAGTCTGAACTGTATATATATATATATATATATATATATATACAGACATAGACACACACACCTTTTTGTCTGCAATGCCTGCCTCTGCAATATGACTGTAATGCTATGAGCCTCCTTTGTTAAAGGCTGAGTTCATGGCTTTGTTTTGACAGGATTCATCTTGAAAGTAGGTCTACACAGGACCTTGTTATGGAAATTAATCAGTGCAGGTCTCAGATACAAGACACACAGGCCTAAGTAGGCTTCTAGAAAAATGGTGAAGTACAAAGAACCAGGTAGATATGGGTTTTCCTCCCATCTGAGAATCAGACGGCAGTGCAGGCTGCAGGAAGCAAGGCAATTCACAGCTCTTTGGGAATCAGGTATCTATGTATTTTGTCACAATATCAGTATTTATCAAATAGCACAGCTTCAAACTGCTAGGTATCCATCTTGCTGATGAAGTCATAGGGTGCTCTTGCTGGAAATTTTTCTTTTTGTGTTGCCAGTAGTCAATGACCTCTCCCGCTTGGAAGTACACACTTCACACATCATCGTTGCTTGTCCTATCAGAAATGAGTCCCATTTATTTATCCTTCCAAGAGTCCACTACCAGAAATTTAATGAGTATGCTCTTCCAGATGATGACATCCAGTGGATTTCTTATTTTCCCAGCAAGAATTTTTGTGCTTCTCATTCCCCGAGTGCAGGTAGGTCATATAGCCAAATACACATTGTTCTGCTTCAGACTAAAGACTGCTTTCTAAGTTTTGCTTTGTAAAGGTGTTGTTATTACATCTTTTCATTCTAAGCTTTCCTGTGTCTTCTGTCTACACCATAGCTGTTTTTTCACCCTGATTTGTTTTAAACAGCCTTATGATAAGCCAGTATAGCAGCTGTCAAAGGGTTAATGTTTTTCCTTCTGCAGTGTGTAACAGAAGAACAAGAGAAAACAAGAAACCCACAGGAGAACCTTTGTGTTCAGCACATAAACAAGAAAACAAATAGAGAAGTAAATGGCAGTGCAAAAATTTCAGCCAAGCTTCCACTGTTCTCCAGGGCAGTTACAACTCAGCTGGAAAAATACAGGCAAACATTCTCATGCAGAGCAGCCGTATTGGTGATAGATATGTGGAGCATTGGACTAGTCATTTACAAATCTACCTTCATGTATGATTCTTTGGGGGATTTGCTGAATTGATTTTAATTACTTGCTATTTTTTGCTTGAGATACCTACCAGCAGTAATTCACAAATATATTTCAATTCAGAAGACAAAGAGAGTAGGTCATTTACATATTTTTTTCTACCAACACTCTGCTTGGACTGACAGCCTCAAGAACTGTGTGGAGAAGTGATAGCTTAGATTAGGCCAGCTGATACAGGTGGAAAAATCAAGCGAGCTTTCTGCCATATAGTCCCTTCATCAAACTGAATGCTATGTTTATTATTGCATTACTGCAATGTAATACTACTGTAAGTCTGTAGAAATCAATAGAGTTCCACTGGTGTAATATTAGGGTAACCTAGCAGTAAATCAATCCATGAATTGTTGTGGTTGATGAGTGCTGAAGCTGAGCTTCATTTCCTGCAAAGGTCAGAGTGATGGATTTGTCATCAAATTTCACCTCCCCTGCTGCATGTTTATTTATAAATGGCCTTTCATAAAACAGCAAAATAAGGCATATTTTATCATTCCACATAAGCTAGAGCTTTTCTGAATTGAGACAAGATGACAAATGAGGTCCTTGAACCTCCTGGATTTGACAAAAAGGCTTTGTCTGTTCTGGTATACCAATGTGTGACTGGGAACATTCCTGGGTGATGGAATGTGACCGTCTGTGCTAGCAAAGCCCTGGAAGGGCCCAGTCTTGAATCTGACATGTCCTAACTAACACTTTGTTTTGCATGTAGCTATCTTGTTTTGATGGACATAATTGTTTACAAGCACAGATATAGGCCTTTCCATGCCAGTTGGCATCTGCTCCCAGGGGTGATGCTGAGCATGTTTGGTTGGGTGCAATGCAGATATAACCAAATTATCTGAGGACAAAAGTGTAGTGAAATAGTCAAATTCTCAGATCAGTTCAGAAATTGAGGAAGGGTTTTGTTCAGCTTCTGTTCAATCCCTGCCATTTAAAAAACATAACTTTTATCATGCATTTGCTCTAACTTGCTGGGGGAGGAGAACCAGAACAAGCATGGTGTCTATACGAAGGGCTAACATTACTTTTTCATGCTGTTTGGGTGGACTGGGCATGGGTGAGGCTCTGCTATTGCTATCTACTCTACCAGCAAGTGGCCTACCTAATCTTGGCCCTTCTTTAACACTGGGAAGATACACTGAGCAAGAGCTGCTCCTCTGCTACACTCACTGATCTGGATGGTATGTGCCTGGGTTATAGGTCCCCATACCTGGTCTCATGTCATTTCCCTAACAAAGGATACAATTATCCTTGTCTTCCAAATGTCCTTTATGGATATGCAACATATTCAGTTTTACATTTCTTACCAAGTATTAAAGAAGTTTTCAGCAGCTAGGAAGATGAGGCCCCAGTGCACATGGGTATATTACTGGGGTGAAGGTGAGAGGAAGACCTACAGACAAAATGAATGGGGGGAAAAGAGAATTCAGGGAGAAAGATGGTGTCAGAGTTGAACATGAGCTCCAAGTTAGTGAGGGAAAATGGGGGAGCCAGAACAATCTATTTGTTCTCAGGAGAATTTTCTGTTTTGAAGGCAATTATCTGGTGGAAGCTTTGTAGAAGTACATTTACTGTAGTCAGGCAGCAACAGCAATATTTGAGAGGAGCTTGTATGTGAGCAATCAAGTTAGAGCTAAGAGTCTTAAGCTCCACTGCTGAGGACTACAGATACCAGGCAAAAGGGACTTGGGATGACTAGGTAAAGAAAAGTAAGGATGAAGCTGTTGGATTTCACATCTTTAGACACTATCGATGGAAAGAATTCTCTGCCATGATGTAAACATCAAGTATAGTAAGGGATTGATTAAAACAGAAGTAGAGAGTAAAGACTAGGATAAGGTGGACTTCCAGAGATGACATGAAATGTAGAGGTTCATCTCACTTACAAACCAATGCTGAGATACTCCTTCCCATGTGTATTGACTTCATGCTGAATACCGAGCCCGTGCTCCTAGACTTTGTGAATAGTGACTGTAGTTGGTTAGCCTGCATCTCTGGAATGAGGTCTGAAAATATACATTCATGTTTCTTCAGTAGGCATTTTATTTTTATTACCTCCTTTCATGATCTTTAAAGGCATTATGAGATGCAGTTTAGGAGTGTTAGTCTACGGAAATTGTTCCTTCAAGCCCTAAATTGTTCCTCAAGACTTAAGACTGTCCAAACCAAACACAAAAAAACACTTTTTTTTTTTTTTTTTTATGTTTAAATTTATATATTTGGCCACTAACAGGAGCCTGAATTAGTAAGCCTTGAAATTCAGGCTTAATGAAAATATAGCAAACGATTCACACTACTTCCTTGACAGGTCTCAGAGGAAGCAGGGATCTTTTATTTTGTGTTTTAATAATTTCTTCAGTGTAATAGGAAGTTAAAGAAGATTAACACTGAAAAATAAGATCTAAAAAAGTTAAGAAATACCAAAATTGTAGTCGTTTGTAATACGCAGAGGTTTCAAAATCTCTGTATTGGGAGAGAAGCAAGCTCTAAAGATGTTCCCTAAGGTGGCAGAGCAAGTGAGACAGACACTCATGCAGTGATGGGACAGTCACCAGGGATGTGGGAGACCTGGGGCTGAGGCTTTGCCCGCATTCTGTGCAAGAGCCCCAGAGCCATTACTGTCTCTTACTCCTTACTATTGCAGCTGCTACACTTTCCATAAATAATTAAATATTAATTGAAGCAGGGACCTGAACCTCAGTTTCCCACATCCTGTGTGAACGCCTGAACTACAGCACTGTCAAATCAATCTCCTGCAAAACACTCTCCTCTCTCAGCAAGTGTTTAAGTATTTATGCAGGTTAGAACTGCTCTAGGAGGGAAAACTGTGAAAGACCTGCTGCAGGATAGAAAGCAGCCTTCAGATGGGGAGAGGGGTTTTGGTCATGCACAAGAGACCCAGGAGACCCAGAAGCTCCCTTCCTCATACAGGTGTTGAGAAATAATCCTAATTGTCATGTACATGGTTAATCAAGGAAAATACATTCTTTCCCACCCCTCTTCCCACCCCAGTTTTCCTCCTGGATCCAAGAGCTCTGTCTCCCCAGAGCTTCCACTGAATGATGGTACTCCCATGAAAGGTTTCTTTTTGTTGTAGCCACACTTTGTAACAGCAAGCCCTTCACTGATAACTTCTTAACAAGCAGTGCAAACTAGGGCTTGCTGCAGTCCAACACTCCAGATAAATGAACAGCAAGCAACACATATGAGCTTAATCATCCTCTGGTTAAGCCTTCTCTGGTTAAGCCTGCTCTGGAGAACAGAAATATCATCCTTTATTGGGGAATGCAGAGAGCGAATCCCAGTTTTTAATCTTCTGGATTTCATAGTGGTGTCTGGAAGGAGAGCACAGCTTAAGGGCTAAAGCTTTGGTTGCAGACAGAATGTCTAAACACAGACCTGGCGTATCCTGAGAAACAAAACAGATGAGAGTCCGGCCATAGTATCAGTGACTGGGTTAAATTTCCAGCTTTGCCTGTAATGACCTCATTTACAAAGCAGGGTGCTGCCTCCCTCACCCCTTCAAGTGAGGGCAGAGGTTCTGAGCTGTAACAAAGGTGGTGAATTGCATTAGGGGCTTAAAGCTACTTAGAAGAAGAGATGAAAGAGGACCCAAAGTTGTTCATCTCAATGCATCTGTTTAAAGACAACCAGTGCTCCATTTATGGCTTCTGCCTGGCTGTAGCTCTGTGCCTGTCATTTTTAAACGGAGAGACCCATAGGTTCTGTCATGGCTGATAGGTTTGCAAATTGGCTAGAAGAAAGAGAGGAAACCAAGGAAAGGAAAAGGAGATATCAGAAGGAACAGATATTAAGAGGATACATAAAACAAAATAAAATTCAGTCAGAAAATAAAATAAAAATTCTAGCAGAAAGATCTGTCACTAAACAGAGAAACTCTTACAGCTTTTTCCTGGGAAAGGCACTGGTGATGAAACCCATGTTTTGCAACAGCATGAGGCACATCCCAATCCACCTTTTGGCCATGCCTCAGGAAGAACAACATCTAGAATCCTTAGCATCCATCCTCTCTCACTCAGGGATCCCATGGCACATGTATGTTTGAGCTCCCCTGCTCCTCGTGCATCCTGGGGCCAGCATATATTAGGATCACTGCAGTGGGAGCCCAGGGGTGAGTCTGAGGCACACACACCATGTGTGTCCCCAGACACAAGAGGAGCCACAGCAGCAGGCAGCAGTGTGGCTTTTGGTGGATTTGTTGAAAGGAACAGCAGATCTGGGGTAGGAATGCGTGAGGAGGAGGTGTCAGCAGAAGATCTCCTGGTGTGCAAGGTCAGTAGAGTGGAGGGAGTGACAACTGTCAGGACTTGAGCATGAATACTTATGGGTAGCTTATTACGGCTGTTTTTTTGATAGCAGTTAGCCCTTTTATTGGCATTAAATACCTCATGTAAACAAGATGTGCAAACCAGGGACAAGAACAAATGTCTTCCTAATTCAGCCTAAGCATAGAACTGCCACATGTAGTCTCATTCCCACCGATTCCAGTGATAATTTTGTCATTGATTTCGGTGGGAGCAGGCCTCCTAACGGTAACCTGTAGAAACAACATCTTTAGCGAACAGTTTTCTCTTCACCTCAGCTGCAAACCTGCTGTTGGTCTTCAAGGACAGTCATTAGGTAAAATGCTGTAAAAGTGCTTTAAAGGTTAACTGTCCAGGAGAGTGAGTAAAGTGCATTTCCTTTGAATCTCAGGCTACATGTTGCCTTTAGAGAAAGCTGCAGGCATGGGAACAGCTCTCCCAGGACCTGTCGGCAGCTGATTTATAGGATGTGCTTTAACTGTCCTCAGAGCTTTGAACTTCAAAGGTGCCTTTGAACCCCTGCTCTGAAATTCCCCTGCAGGTGGAACAAACTGATAACCTCAGCAGGTAGACGGCACCTGGTCAGACGTCATCTGGGCCATGCAATGGTATGGCTGTGGGTCAGAGGACCATCTGGCAGGTGGTTCAGAACCTCATTTTTCAAATGGGCTGTAAGCAGCAGAGTAAATCATGGTTGAAAGGGCAGCACTTAATTCAGCAGTGAAGCTTTGTGCATGTTTTTATGATGCTAATAATATTCTAAGATCTTAAACCTCTGAGGTTTTACTGCTGTCAGGATCTACACCCACTTTTGCCAAAAGACAAATTCATTACAGCTTTTTTTTTTTTGTTGAACTTGAATTCTCACAAATCAACACACCAACTCCCCTTCCCCCAGGAGTTTTCTGCTGTTCAAAACCCAATATCTCTGTGACAGAGCTTGCCAGATCAGCATAGATTTTCAATTCTTGTTTGTTTTCAACTTCTAATAATCCTTTTTGATGGTAGAAATTGTGTATCTTTGGGCATTTGAAGCTGTTGTGGGCCAGATGGTCACCTTCCATTCTCATGAAAGACTTGAGTTATGATCCCTCCTCATCTATGGTTATACAGTTGTCCTTTTGAGACATAAAAAACATATCTCTGAAGAACCATAGCACTCAAGGGAGTAAATAGTGAAGGAGAATCATCTGCATATATCAGTCTGGGCACAGATGGTGGTAGCAGCATAGATGCACCTGTATCCTAGTTCTTTATATTGCAATGCATACTGCATTGGGTGGGAATACTGTGGAGAGAAAATGGAATCATCATTCCTGCCCTCTCCTAGTACATCCAACAGTGCACGAGAAAGTTAGATCTTTCCATGAGGCACTGCAGAAAAAAATAGAACATGATAGAACAAGATTTTGGTTCATAGGACAAAGCTGCCCCTAGGCAGTGTTAACTTGTCATACTGACATTTAAATGGCCTAAATCAAGGTGACAGAGATATTAGTGGCATTATGTGAAGAACTGTTCTGTAGGAATGAGTTGTTCTTCAGAAAAATTAATTCTCAGCACAGAGAATTAAGCATAAGTGGGTTTAACGTGAGGCTCACATGTCATCATTTTTCCAGGTCTTATTATCTGTGGTGTGACTAATGCAGGATTACTCTTCATCTGTGCTCATGACTAACTTAATTTCTGTCCTGTGTCCCGCTGCAGAGCCTTGTTCCAAATTGCCACATAGAACCTTAATTGCTGCTCTATTTCCCAGAAAAATTGTGCGCATGTAACTGTGTTCACTCTCTCCTTTCCTACTCTGGGACAGCATCTGCATCTGTAGGTACACTTCATACACATTTCTCAGAGGTGGGTAGGTCAGAGATTCCCCTGCTGGGGAAAACCAGATCTCAAGCAGCTCTGCATACTGGCTTGCTTTTCCCTACAATTCACTCTACTCCTCCAGTAAAAAGAGGAGTATCCACATTATTTAGGGCTTTCCAGTTTACTACCACTACCTCTGAAAATAGTCCCTCATGTTCAGCATCCATGCCTTCTCTGCTGAAAAGAGCCTCAGGCAAAATTTCATCCATCACTGGTGCTGGTGGCAGGGATGTAGCTTCTCCCTGGCAGTGGTACATGCACCAGGGCTGAAGGAGCGTGGGCAGAAGGTACATCCCACTCTCCTCCCTCCTAAACCTGTCTGCAGCCCACCCTGGAGTCCCAGCTCTTGTTCAACTTCAATGGGATTGAGGGCCACCTCTTGCAAAAATTTCCAGCAGCTTTGGTTCAGTCCCTACACACTGATTATTGTTTGAATGGCTTTAGATGCCTCAAACGAGTCTGGAGGATGTGCACAATTGTTCATGCAGTTAATCTGTTGAATAAGAAAGCAGTTGAAGCGAGTGAAATGAATCTACAGAAAAACAATGCAGAGATAAAATGATTGATTTAGCTGATTTTTTTTTCCCCTTCTACTGTGAGTTTTATTCTCCCCAAAGATGCCTCAGAAGCTCTGTCATTAGATGCCAGACTGGTCAAAATTAATAAAAAATATGTTATAAGAATCGTTCTTTACAACTTTGGGACAGAAGTACCACATGGCTGCTGGACCACTTTCATGCTGAATTTAATCACAAAAGGATATTTGTACATTTAAGATGATCTTCAATATCATGAGGATGTAGATAAAGTAAAGCTAGGAAAAATATATTCAGAAGGTGTATTTAGAAGAAAGGTTTTGCTTTTTCTCAATTTTTGATAACTTTTGTCTTACTCAGAGTACCTTAAGGATTAAAAAGTATTAACTATGTGTATTCCAACACAGAGATTTTGTAAAAGGTCTAAATAAACTCCTGGGTGAAAAAGGAAACAAAAAATTAAAAAAAAAAAAGTAAAAAAAAAATTAGAAACACTTCTGCTGCAAATCAGATTTAGATTTGGAGCCCTGATTCAGTCAAATGCTTATTATGCAAGTTTTTAAACTACTTGAGCAGATATTACGTAAATTAATTAAGCTGCCCCAGTATTTACATTCAGGTATGTTAGAAAGCATCTTGGTCATCAGAAGCCTTAGTCAGTCCCTGGTAGCATGTCCACACTTTCAGAGCATTTTTTTTTTTTAACAGAAGTGCTTTTTAGTTAACTCTATAACATTCAATTCAAAGGGTTCATACTAGATGATAAAATGTATTGACCATTATTTAATCCTATAATTTCTTGATGAAAATGCATGTAGAGCTTTTGAAATTCTATCTGAAACATAAGAAAGTTGGTTTTTTTTCCTCTCAAAATAAATAAATAGAATTTTGCCTGACAAATCAAAATTTAAAGGAAGGAAAGGGAAGAAGTGGAATGTGGAACTATTCATGTTACCATTATCTTCTGATTTCAAACAGAAATGACAAATGAATAAATAAATCAACAAAAACAACAATAACAAAAATCAGGCAAACCTCAGTAGGAGTTCTCCCTTTTTGTTTGAAAATTAAAATAATTATCTCCTTATCTTGGAAAATTTAATTTTGTCACTGAATCATATGAGACAATATTCATGCTGAAGTTTAAATCCAAATATCAAGACTTGCAGTATTGAGATTTTCTGGGCAAAGTAAAGGCAACAGACATAGATAGAGTCTAATGAAATGTTAAAAATGGCAGGATGCAAAGATGATGAGAAAAGAGGTGAAAAATCACATGCTGAAAGGGACTGTGAGTAGGTGGGTGGTTGAGCTCAGCCTCCAAGTGAGCATGACTGGAAAGGAGGCTAATTACTTTGATTTGTCTGGCACAGTGCCTGTCTAAGATATTAAAGGGTACAAATAAAAGTTGTGATTTGTCCAATCTCCATGAAAATCATACGTTTCTAAGTCCCAAAGGACTCTGATTCAGTGGCTAATAGAATAGCTACAGGTTTCAAAAAGGCCATATTTTGTTTCAAAGTTGAATTCAACATGGTACAATCTTATAGATTCATAGAATGGTTTGTGTTGGAAAGGACCTTAAACATTGTCTAATTCCAGTCCCCCTGGCATGGGCAGGAACACCTCCCACTAGACCAAGTTGCTCAAAGCCCCATCCAACATGGCCTTGAACACCTCCAGGGATGGCACATCCACAGCTTCTCTGGGCAACCGCTTCCAGTGCCATAGTATCTTCATAGGACAAAATTTCTTCCAAATATCTTATCTAAACCTACTCTGTCTTAGTTTAAAGCCATTACCCCTTGTCTTATTGCTACACTCCCTGGTGAAGAGTCCAAATTCCTGCTTTCCTGTAGGCCCCCTTTAGGTACTGGAAGGCTGCTATAAGGTGTCCCTGAAGCCTTCTCTTCTCCAGGCTGAACAACCCCAACTCACTCAGCCTGTCTTCGTAGGAGAGGTTCTCCAGCCCTTTGATCATCCTTTTGGCCCTCCTCTGGACCGGGTCCTTCCTATGTTGAGGACCCCAGAGCTCAATGCATTACTCCAGGTAGGATCTGACAGGAGTAGAATAGAAGGGAATAATCACCTCCCTCAAATTGCTGGCCATGCTTCTTCTGATGCAGCCCAGGATACTGATAGCGTTCTGGGTAGCAAGAACGCATTGCCAGCTCAGGTTGAATTTTTCATCAACCAAAAGCCCCAAGTACTTCTCCTCAGTGCTGCTCTCAAGCTACTTATCACTCAGCCTGTATTTGTGACCCAGTTGCAGGACTTTGCACTTGACCTTGTTGAACTTCTTGAGGTTTGCACCTCTATAGCCCATCAATGTCCCTCTGGATAGCATCCCTTCCTTCCAACATTTTGATGGCACCACTCAGTTTGGTGTCATCCACAGACTTAACGAAGTTGAACTCAATCCAATTTGTGCACCTTCAGTTTCCTTAGACAGTCTTGAACTTGATCTTCTACAGTGGACAGTTCTTCATTCTTGTAGTCCCTGCATTTGCCTTCTGTGACTAGTGTGTTGTAGCTAGAGCACTTACTGGTGAAGACTGAGGAAAGAAAGTCCTTCCGCTCTCTGTAGGCCTCAATTTTCTGCTTGAGTTTAGCCAGGAGCTCTTTGTTCATTCATGAGAACCTTCTAGTGTTTTTGCCTGACTTCCTCTTTGTTGGGATGCATCGCTCCTGAGTTGGAGGAGGTGATCCTTGAATGTTAACCTGCTTTCTTGGTCTCCTCTTCCTTCCTGGGCTTTATCCCATAGTATTCTACCAAGTAGATGCCTGAAGAGGCCAAAGTCTGCTCTCCCAAAATGCAGGGTAGCAAGCTTGCTGTGTGCCCTCCTTGCTGTCTGTCCTAAGGATCTTGAACACTACTATTTCACTGCCACTGCAGCCAAGGCTGCTCTTGAGCTTCACATTCCCCACCAGCCCCTCCTTCTTGGTGAGAATGAGGTCCAGCATAGCACCTCTCCTCATTGGCTCCTCTGTCACTTGGAGAAAGAGGGATTGCATCAATGCATTCCAGGAACCTCCTGGATTGCCTATGACCTGCTGTACTTTTGCTCCAATAGATAGTGTCTCTTCAACTCCAGGGTGGTTGAAGTCTCCCATGAGGTCCAGGGCTTGTGAATATGAGGCTGCTAATATCTGTCTGTAGAGGGCATCATCAGCTTGGTCTTCCTGGTCAGGTGGCCTGTAACAGATATTCACTGCAAGGTCATGTGTCCCTACCCTCCTTATAGTCCTAACCCATATTGTTGATCAACTCCTCATCCAGCCGCAGATAGGGCTCCATGCACTCCAGATACAATTGGAGTAAAAATTGTAGGTGTAGCTTCAATTTTGTCAGCATTGACATAGATGGTGATATCCTCTCCTTGTATCCTTTGCTTTTCTTTTCTAAGGAGCCTTAAAGTATTCTTCCCTTCCAACACTTCAGTCATGGGAGCTGTCCACAATGTCTCCAAGATGCTCATAATATCATAGCTGTGCACGTATGTGCACATCTCCATGCTTATAGCATGGTGAATAAACAAGAGGAGTTACCTCTTGTTTATTCTCCATGCTACAAGCATTTGAGCATTTGCATAAGGCATTTAAGTTGGGCCCTGTGTTTCCATTTAAGTCATTTGTCTTTCCTGTTATTTCTCATACAACACTGACTTTTTTTTTTTTTTAATCTTGAAAAGATATTTTAAAATAAATGCAGGATTCAAGTATTGGTGCTTTTTTTTTTTTTTTAATCTGATTACATGGGTATATGGGCAAGAAAACCAAGATCAAATCCCATTTCTGCCACAGACATCATGTGCTGATAGACACGTAACATACAGGCTAGTATGTCTGACATTCAGATGTGTATCATGTTATAAGCATGATTGATACATGATGCATTTTCCCATAAAACTCTCTTTCTATCTCTTTGGATTGTAGGCAGTTTAGGAAGGGAATACTAGATCATTTAGACTGCCTAGTTGCTTTGATATAACAATATATTACAAATTTGCTACCTTGCTTAGAAATCAATAGATAAGTGATCTGTATCTTTATGGAAATGTACAAATATTTTTGTCTGTAAAAGTCGAAACTGTACACAATGAGATGTAGGTATAAAACTTGTTTTTGTGAGAAAGAAAGATAGTTGTTTCAAAAAGAACTGTAAAGAGAATTTTATCATCTGCAGAAACCAAAAATGTGATTCATAAAGAGAGGCATACAGGAAAAAACAATAACAAAGCTATCAAAGAATTATTAACTTGTGATATGTTCCCTGGGGACTTCTTAGAATTCCTTAGGGATTTTTCTGATGATAAATTCTTTCTGTGATCCAAAATCTGTTAAGTGTTGTGCTCCCAGCCCCCAAGCCCCTCCAAATGGAAAGCCTTATATTTTAGGCTGAAAATTCTGATATGTTTACTTAATTCTGAATGTCGTATGGGTCTTTCCTATAAAATGGCATTCTTCTGTTCTGTCAAACAAAGAGGATTCTGGACAAAATAAATGACATAAATGGGAACATGAAGTAGTTAAATTATAATTCTCATAAGTAGTCACAGCACCACCACCAGCAGTTTTATCAGACTTTCTTAGACAGAAGTGGCTCACATATTTCAACAGGCCAAAACTTTGAACTGAGGTGGGTTAATATAAAAAAAAATGCTCCATATGATTTGTTTTACAGGGAAATTGAAAACTCACATAAGAAACTTATTTTCACGAGAAAATGTTTAGCTATCTGCTTTAAAGATAATTTGAAAAGAAATATCTTTAAGATACTTGCATTTTCATGTCTGCATAGTCTGGCTTTAAACAGTAGAATTCAAGCTGATAATTAAATTTTCTGTATGCATAAACCCAAGACCTTTTCAGACTTACTGTATATCAGAGCAGCTAGCCTTTGAGAAGTTAGAGTCCCAGGTCTGCTAGAATGCAAGTGGTTCTTCTTTACCCAGTTGGAGGCAATTGGTTCAAATATTATTATGGTTGCACAGTGTTTTTCTTTCAATTGGTCATTTTAAAAGAATCTTTATAAATAATTTTCTTTTCTGGGACACAGCAGACTGAAGCCTTTGATTCCTTCTTTATTTAGTCTGCTTGGATGATATGATTTGCAGCTACAATGTTATGGGATAAAGTCCGTTTCGATTCAGGTCAGCAGGACTTTAGAGTAAATTGAATCAGATGGAAGTTATATCTAAGTCCTTTACAGAAGGTTCAAACTCTCAATAAAAGGTCAACATTCATTTCTTTTTATCTTTGCATAATGCGTTAAATATATGCAATGGAGAATCTGATTGGAAATTGTGTGGTATTGTAGTGCTATATCTGAGAGAGGAACAGGAAATGGTGGCATATGTCTTCAGGTATATGTGTCTGAACCAACAAGTTCAAAAAAAAAATAAAAAAAATTGAAAGATGAAAAGATGATCAGGGATCCAGTACATACATAGAGTGGGTTTCCTTACATTCTCATTACAAGTGTCTGCAGATAATGGTTTGTGGTTTTAGTTCACAAAAGACAGCAGGTGTCCTGCCATCCACTTCTTAGCATGAAACTAAAATATTGCAAGAGATTAGGACAAATCAGATTTGTGAGCTTCCCAGCACATACAGTTCACACCGTTCTTTGAAGGAAAGGTTCATCTCAACAGATCTTGTGTCACTAGCACTGTTTATGTATGGACCATGAAAATGTGATCCCCGAGAAAGAAAATATAAGACGGTAAAGATTCTGTTAAATGCTCTTGTTCTATATAGTGAAGGCTCACTGCAACATGGTCCCTTCCCTTTGTCTTTGCCTTCGTCATCGCCTTCACCTTCTTCTCTCTCTTTTCCTAAGTGGTACTTGAACTCCATGCATATGCCCTGTGAAGAGGAACTGCAGTTTGGGTTGAAGACCTGATGTATATGCAATGCACTGCAGTAGATACATTATAATCCCAAAGCCTTTTCAACCAGCAAATATCAGTTTGAGAGCCATGCTAGCCTATAAACACTGGAAATTAATGGCAAGACAGCCTCAGGAAACAGTACTTCAGATGTATAAGTGCCTCATGGGAGGAACTCATTACTTGGAGTTACAGTAAATTGCCACTGAAAGAATACTAGAAGAGCTGCAGAAGCTTCTCACACTTCATAAGCTTGATCTTGTCAATTTCAAGGGCTAAGTGAATTTTGGCATGATTAAATGCTAGAAGCTGTGGCCATCTGAAAAGACTTGGGGTTACAGGCTTGTTACATCAATTTGTGGCAATAGTGCTACACGGTATGCACAGAAGCAGCTGGCATGAGTTTTTTTTTTTTTTTCCTTTGGTGGTGGTGAGGCTGCTGTTTTGTGTGTGTGTGTGTGTGTGCGTGCGTGCGTGTTTTCTGTTTGAAGGCTCTGCTGCTGATGTTTTAGACTGCTTTTGTATATATGTGAGAGGGTGGAAGTTTGACAAAAGGGTGGGTCAGGAAAGGTTACAGTCCAGACTTTGTATTGACTTATATTTTGTGGCTTCTAGCAGATCCAGTGCTTTTGAATAGGTGTAAATCAAGGAAGAATCCTAGCTTGAACTGCTAATTGCTTTGCTGTACCAGGAGTGATTTCCTCTTCAATTTTTGAAAGAGTTATTTTTTTCTGTCTTGCATCATTGCTCAGTGTCATAACAGCAAAGATATATATCCTGAAACCACCTTAGCCTAAGGTGTGATCTTGATAAGCTATTGTAAAGTAAGATTGGCTCCAGTCAGATATTAAAGTATCATAATGACAAAACGTCTCATATATCACATCAGATTAGACGAAATTCCTTATGCTGAGCCAAAGTTCCCTCTGCTACACAGCACTGTTTGCTTCCTTTGTTGTCGTAGGGTTTTTTTTTTTTTTGTTAAAATAATCTCTCTCAGTCACAGGTGTGCAAATCCAGAATTGCAGTTTTTCCAGAGGAGATGGCAAATTCAGCTGTACCTTTTATAATGTATGGCTGACTGATGAAGAAATTACGTGTTTACCCTATGCTGATCTATTAATATACATAGGGTCTTGCCATTTGGTGTGGTTGTACCACTGGTGGAAAACAAGGTAGTTCTATTCTTTTATATAGGGGTGCCCATATGTAGTGTTACTTTGCTTGACTGCTTGATGTTAAAGATATTTGTTGTAGGGAAATGAACTCTAACAGAAGTAAATAATGCATTAGTGAAATTTCAAATTGACTTGTGAAAAAAAAAAAAAAAAAGGAAAACATATTAAACAGAAGATTTCCTAAACCCAGCATATTCTGGGCTGACAGACCTGGGATTAAGTTTGAATTAAGCTATTGCTAAATTGGCAAAATACTGACCTACACCTTTCCCAGTCACTATGGTGCCATTTAATTTAAGTTGTTTTGGTCTAGGCAAAATGCAGTCTTAATACAAGCACTAATGGACAAGATTTTCTGTCATATGGGCATGCAAGCACAAGGCCATAAACCTGCTTTCAGCCTTACAAATGAAAATGATACCCACAAATATTCAGAGATACATGGAATTTTGGTGTGTTAATATTTAGTGCACATTGTTGTTTGCTCTTCTCCTTTTAACAAGTTTCTACTTCTGAGTGAATAACCCAAGTGATAACACTGCCGTTGAAAATCTTTTTCTTTCCATCTAGCTACTATTAAGAAAAAATGAGTTTGAGCCTCCATTGTCACATTTCATATGCCTTTAAACCAGGGCCCTGCAGGAAGTGCTACATTTTGGCTCAGGATTTTGGAGACTAGTACTTTAGCATATACTGTCAGCAGAGGATGGGAGAAGATAGATATGTGGGGGCTAAAATCTTAACCAACTGCAGTTTACTCTGCCAGAGCTCTGAATGAGAGCTTTTATATACATTCTCCACATTACAAGATAGTCTGGCTGACACTGCTGACTTCAGGGGAATTGCTAATGACATCAGGAGACTGTGACTGTGATCCCACTGTCTTCTTTTGTCAATGAATTGAAATTTTCATTATTAGAAATCAGAAGAACGTAACTTCTTCACATCTACATTTCTTATAAAGGTGTTCAGGTGTGTACATGACTCTAGGTAAAAACAGCAAAAGTGACCAAACATATAGTACCACCTATATGTTTGATTATTGGAACCATACTGCAAGAATCCAGTATTCATCTGCTAAGGGATACATACTTTCAGCTTCCTCAAGTCCAAGGGTAGTAAAATGAAAAATGGCCAGGAATAACTGTTCTTAACTGTCCATGCATTTGATGAACAGCTCCTGTCCTGAGTTAAATAGGTCCAGGGTTGAGCCTACCTGTGAGGTGGACCCTGGTGTTAGGGTGTGACTGATCTGTGATGTCCCTGCTACGTGTTTCTAGCAGTGCTGAGTCTGTTGGTGGCCCAGCAAGACATCAGCAGAAGCATTCTTCCACAGAACCTATTTGGCATTGCTTTGTGCAGATGTCAATAATACCCTAAGTTACTATTTCTTTACTTACAACTCTTCTATTTGCAACAGACACAACACTTTCTAGGTAGTCATTTCTCCTGTTGACTTCAGTGAGGTTTGTGGTGCAAGATTGCAAGTTTTGGTCCTTCTCTAGAAGTTGATTTATCCACTCACTTCTGCTAGGATTTGAGACATTGCCAGGACGTTACCAACAGGAAAAATATTTTGAGGTTATTTTAAGGGCAGATTTAGTAGCCCTGTCTAAATTACACCAGCAGCAGTTTACATACATATTCAGCCTGGGATGGGCTCACACTGACTGTCTGCAGTGAACGGTGTTTCTTAATTTGGGGACAGACATCAGTTCTGATTAAAAATACAAGTAGAACTACATCTTTTCTGACCCAACATCTGTTTTCTATCTAATCCGCTCATTGCTAACAATCCATTTGGAGTCAGATAAGATCTACTTCTGTTCTAAAGTGAAAAGCTCAAGTAGAAATACAACTAATTGTTGAGAAGGGAATTTAAGCATGCCTTCTGTATTAAAAAAGGCATGTAATTATAAAGCTCATTGAAATAATCAGGTTGTGTGATGGGGTAACTGAGTCAGTGAATTGAAATGGACCTGTGAAGAAATGGGAGAGTCTTTCATAAATATGTATGTTCCGTTTTGTTTTGTTTTGTTTTGTTTTATTTTTTTGTTGGGAAGAAAGAGCTTTTAATTTGGTCATTTCTCCTTCAACTGCTGAAGTGTTCTGGAAGGCGACTCTGGTGAATCTGATCATACTAAATGTTTTTATTCTTCTTCTTACCATCATATTTCCAAGGAGGGACTCTTCCATGCTGGAATTCCATCCTGGGGTTGATTTGACCTGTTTTTGACTTCTTTCCTCTCCCTAGTTATCTCTTTGTGGTGTTAAGGCAAGTCAGTAAATACAAGTCCAAATTTGCAGATATCTCAATTTGCCATACCTTCTGCAGCTCAAGATTGGATGCAGCATCATGCTAACTGGTTATCGTTTAGGCAACATAGTGTAGCTCTGTCTCAGGCTTAGCTTACATAGTGTATGTACATAATGCCATGTCTCTGAACCGGGGATAGCAGCATTACCTAACTTTGCGAGGTGGAGGAGAGGAAAGGATTATTATGAGATATGAGACCCCCTGTTTGAGCAGTTCATCTGGTTGTGACAAATGCAAAGATAATGGAGTAGATCTTTGACCATGCTTGTTAGGTGCTGGAAAATGTGGTATTAGGTATCGGGTATGTGGCATCCATTTCCTTAGCTTGGTACTGAACTGATGCACTGTGTATACTGTTAGTGGACACTCTGGTGTTGACAGCACTGTCTTTCCAGTGACACAAACTGATATCCTAATGACCTATGTTCTCTAAGAGATCAATTACACTTTTCTCAAGTGTTGTAGGACCATTAACCTTAGCTTACCGCTCAAATTCAATGTGATTAATTATAGCCTGGGTATCTAAGCTTTCATCTTGCAATGGCAATTAACTATGGTAATCTGCAGTCCTTCGTAGCCTAAAGTGATGCACAGGAGTGTTGTGTGCTGCTAAACAGCTGCCATATTGTGCTCTAGAAAAGGCTGCATTTTTCACAGAGAGTGGTGCTGAAACTTATAAAGACACCTATTTCTAAATAAATTCAATGTCAGTGTAGGTGAATAAGCATATAAACAGTAACATGTAAATATGGTCAGAAAGGTATATTGCACTTAAAAGTAGTAGAAACATGTAAACAGTCTTCTGCAGATTACTCATGAAAGTCATGAGTAATATGAAATAACCTAAACATGAAGACCTACCTTTTCTCTTCCTCAGGGATCAAGCCTCTGGCCTGCAATTTCATAGAATCATAGAATGGCTTGGTTGGAAGGGGCCTCAAAGATCCTCTAGTTCCAATCCCCTCCCATAGGCAGGAATGCCACACACTAGATCAGGTTGCCCAGGGCCTCATCCAACCTGGTCTTGAACACCTCCAGGGATGGGGCATCCACAACCTCTCTGGGCAACCTGTTCCAGTGCCTCACCACCCTTTGTGTGTAGAATTTCCTCCTAACCTCTAATCTAAATCTCCCCTCTTTCAGTTTAAAACCATTCCCCCTCTTCTTGTCATTATCTAATTGAGCAAGGAGTTGCTCCTTATCTTTTTTATAAGTCCCCTTCAAGTACTGAAAGGTTGCAGTGGGCTGCCCCCAGAGGCTTCTATTCTGTAGGCTGAACAGCTCCATCTCTCTCAGCTTTTCGATGTAGGAGAGGTGCTCCAGCGCCTTGATCAACTTTGTGGCACTCCTCCGGACCTGCTCTAACAGATCAACAACCTTCTGCTGGGGACCTCAGAGCTGGCTGCAGCACTCCAGGTGGGGCCTCACAAGGGCAGAGTAAAGGAGGACAATCACCTCCATTGACCTGCTGGCCACTCTTCTGTTGATGCAGCCCAGGAGACAGTTGGCCTTCTGGGCTGCAAGTGCACACTGCTGGCTCATGTCGAGCTTTTCATCCACCAGAACCCCCAAGTCCTTCTCCACAGGCCTGTTCTCAATATGTTCTTCTCCCAGTCTGTCCTCATGTCTGGGATTGCCCTGACCCAGGTGCAGCACCTTGCACTTGGACTTGTTGAACCTCATTAGGTTCACATGGGCCCACATCTCAAACTTGTCCAGGTCCCTTTGGATGGCATCCCTTCCTTCGGTTGTACTGACCGCACCACTCATCTTGGTGTCATCTGCAAATTTGCTGAGTGTGCACTTGATCTCACTGTCTATGTTGCTGACAAGCTGGCCTTTTCAACTGATCTCCTTTTCAGCTGACATATCTTTGCCCCTTATCACAGTCACCTGATATTGCTATCTCACAGAAAGGGAACTGAATTAAACTGGCCTGTATTCCTAACTGCTATATAATTCCCTATGTATGCCATTTTATTAACCCACCCTAGTGGTTCATAAAACCCTACCATATACATTGCTTCTACGAGCTAACTCCTGCATGCCCTTCTAAAGTCATCACAGCTCTCTGAAGTCTTGTTCTTTCAGTGTCATGTACAACCAAAGCCTAAATTTCTATTAAAAGCTATGATAATGCTAACCACCAAAGATGAGCTGGGAAAAAATCTGAAACAAATGTTGTTTAGTGAACGTGGTCTCTTTTTTTCTCTTGGGATTGGCTTCAACATTTACAAAATTGACTGCCGAAAATTTTATGTACCTGTTTGGTGAACGCATACGTCAGTCTGTGGGTGCTTGTGAACACATCTCTTCACTCTTTGCAATAGCTACCAGAGAGAGAAGCGTGTAACACTGCTGGTATTTTTTAATCTCCCATGACTTCTGACCTTCAGAAGCAATTCTGCCCCAAATCAGAAGGTGCATCTTGGTCCAAAATCACCTGGTCATTCAATGAACCTTGATTAT
The DNA here is from genome assembly GCF_964034855.1 of Anser brachyrhynchus. Taxonomy (NCBI): domain Eukaryota; kingdom Metazoa; phylum Chordata; class Aves; order Anseriformes; family Anatidae; genus Anser; species Anser brachyrhynchus. The sequence continues at coordinate 106,476,230 of NC_137694.1, forward strand.
GGCCATAAGCATGTAATCCTCTACAGACATCTGGCCAAAATATAATGGAAAACAAGGAGGAAAAGTTATTGACAAGTCACTCCAGTCCTGTAACATGGAGAACACACAAGCAGCCAAGGCCTTGGCATGCTCCCATGACTCTTGACACACACAGCTGCACCTCACACATCCTTTGTGAATCAACATTTGATGTATACAGAGCAGCACAGTACTAAGAGGAGCCAAAATGAACACAGATCTCTGTTGCTACCAAAGTACATGTAAATATCTAGATTCTGTTAGAATCATATATTGAATCTAGGAGAAGGATCTGCTGAAGCTTCCTTTCGCTTCCATTGTATTCACCCATAGCACTCTGGGTGCTCATAGTACCTGCAACATTCCTGATTCCCCTCAACACTCTTCCACTCAAGTACGCATCTCTTGCAGCTCTATGTTCTCTCCGTTGTAGTTACCCTTTCCAGATTTCATTCTTGACTTGTTGTGTCCCAGGATCCTTCCCTCACCTTGCAGCCATTCAGAGTGCTAAATGCTCATTGTTTTTTTCCTGTCTCTCTCCTCTTCTCATCCCGGATCTTACACTGCTTCTGCTGCTACCGTAGAATGAATGCTTCCTTAAAGCAGCAAAACAAAATATTGTCTTTTGTGAGAGGAGCCGGGGAGATGGTTTCTCTGAGTAAGCTTTGAATCACAAGAAATTTGAGATACAGAAGGCATTTTCCCTAGATCCCCAGCGGCTGGGAAAAAGAGCTATGGAAACTTTGGACAGGAGAGGAACTACGGTGTGTTTCCTGAGCTTTAGGTGTTCCATGCTGGACAACAAACTTGGAAGTAGCTGCACGAATTTCCTAGGCTGGGTAGCAGACCAGCCAGTTAGAATGAGAAGGAGGCAGGCCAGGATTGTCTCAAGCTGATATGAGATTGTTGCAGTGGCTGGGCAACACAAGGGAGTGAGATGCTGCATTCCTGGTCCTGTTTTCACTCTTCCACAGTCTGGTTCTGATTTTACCCTTGACAACGGAAACCTTGAGAACTTCCACTGCAGATAATGTGCGATCCAATTGAGACACAACCATAACGCTGGTATCAAGGCAAACCATTTGCTGGGACAAGGACAGGCTGAGAAAAGCAGCTTATGTTGAAGGACCTGAGCCACCAGCAATAAACTAAGTTTCTTTAGCACTGGCATCCCAGAGCTCACAAAGCAATGGAGGCAGAATGTTCTCTGTCACTGTCATGTTTGAAAAAACACCAGGCCCTGACAGCGGACACCTCCAAGTTCAGCACAGTCAGAATTTGGAAACCTAACCTCAAAATCCCCTTCCAAGGTGAAATATTTCTTTCTCATTTTAACAGGTACTTTTCCTTTCAAGTCTAATCAAAGGGTAAATCTCCCAAAGTAGTCAGATGCAATATACACTAATCATCATTACTGTGTTAGAAAGTTAATAGCATGGAAATCTCTGAGTAGCCAGCTTGGTAGAATTTATTGGGATTTAAGAGCTTAGTATAATTACAGTATCCAGTAACTGCCTGGATTGATGTGCAAGGGGAGGAAGAAAGGAGGCTAAGACACATCTTGTTGTCAGAATGTGTACAAGATCAATGAATGGAAAAGAGGACAGATGGATGAACAGATATTTACTCTGTTATGCGTTTTTATTTTTTTCCCAGCCAGCTATTTATTCTTCTGACATGTTTTGCAACAGTCCTGAAACAGGTTAGGCCTACCTGTATATTGGGATCACGAGCTGATATGATTTTGTCCAGTCTTTGAGACTTTTATTTTTCAGTGCCTACATACTTCCAGCAAATCAAGTTTTCAAAAAAAAGTGACTTTTAAAAAAAAATATTATTATTTATTATTAAAAATAATAATAATAAAAAAATGGGCTGCTTTTAGTGGGCAGGTTCCCAGTATATGGATGATATTCACTGCAGTTAGCACATTAGGGATAACTCAGGAAACATGCAGCCAGAGGAAACATGCTGCAGATTCCCACCAATAGCACTTTCAGATAGTTTGTACTCTTTTTCTTTCTTTTTCTTTTTCTTTTTCTTTTTCTTTTTCTTTTTCTTTTTCTTTTTCTTTTTCTTTTTCTTTTTCTTTTTCTTTTTCTTTTTCTTTTTCTTTTTTTCTTTTTCTTTTTCTTTTTCTTTTTCTTTTTCTTTTTCTTTTTCTTTTTCTTTTTCTTTTTCTTTTTCTTTTTCTTTTTCTTTTTCTTTTTCTTTTTCTTTTTCTTTTTCTTTTTCTTTTTCTTTTTTCTTCCTTTTTTTTCTTTTCCTTTTTTCCTTTTCCTTTTCCTTTTCCTTTTCCTTTTCCTTTTCCTTTTCCTTTTCCTTTTCCTTTTCCTTTTCCTTTTCCTTTTCCTTTTTTTCTTTTTCTTTTTCTTTTTCTTTTTCTTTTTCTTTTTCTTTTTCTTTTTCTTTTTCTTTTTCTTTTTCTTTTTCTTTTTCTTTTTCTTTTTCTTTTTCTTTTTCTTTTTCTTTTTCTTTTTCTTTTTCTTTTTCTTTTTCTTTTCTTTTTCTTTTTCTTTTTCATTTCTTTTCCTTTTCCTTTTCCTTTTCCTTTTCTTTTTCTTTTTTTCTTTTTCTTTTTCTTTTTCTTTTTCTTTTCTTTTTCTTTTTCTTTTTCTTTTTCTTTTTCTTTTCTTTTTCTTTTTCTTTTTCTTTTTCTTTTTCTTTTTCTTTTTCTTTTTCTTTTTCTTTTTCTTTTTCTTTTTCTTTTTCTTTTTCTTTTTCTTTTTCTTTTTCTTTTTCTTTTTCTTTTTCTTTTTCTTTTTCTTTTTCTTTTTCTTTTTCTTTTTCTTTTTCTTCTTCTTTTCTTTTTCTTTTTCTTTTTCTTTTTCTTTTTCTTTTTCTTTTTCTTTTTCTTTTTCTTTTTCTTTTTCTTTTTCTTTTTCTTTTTCTTTTTCTTTTTCTTTTTCTCTTTTTCTTTTTCTTTTTCTTCTTCTTTTCTTTTTCTTTTTCTTTTTCTTTTTCTTTTTCTTTTTCTTTTTCTTTTTCTTTTTCTTTTTCTTTTTCTTTTTCTTTTTCTTTTTCTTTTTCTTTTTCTTTTTCTTTTTCTTTTTCTTTTTCTTTTTCTTTTTCTTTTTCTTTTTCTTTTTCTTTTTCTTTCTTTTTCTTTTTCTTTTTCTTTTTCTTTTTC
>NC_137694.1:106479577-106504577 GCF_964034855.1 Anser brachyrhynchus
TTTCTTTCCCTTTTTCTTTCCCTTTTTTCTTTCCCTTTTTCCTTTTCCCTTTTTCTTTCCCTTTTATTCTTTCCCTTTTTCTTTCCCTTTTTCTTTCCCTTTTTCTTTCCCTTTTTCTTTCTCTTCTTTTCTTTTTCTTTTTCTTTTTCTTTTTCTTTTTCTTTTTCTTTTTCTTTTTCTTTTTCTTTTCTTTTTCTTTTTCTTTTTCTTTTTTCTTTATTCTTTTTCTTTTTCTTTTTCTTTTTCTTTTTCTTTTTCTTTTTCTTTTCTTTTTCTTTTTTTCTTTTTCTTTTCTTTTCTTTTTCTTTTCTTTTTCTTTCCTTTTTCTTTGTCTTTTTCTTTTTCTTTTTCTTTCCCTTTTTCTTTTTCTTTCCCTTTTCTTTCCATTTTTCTTTCCTTTTTCTTTCCTTTTTCTTTCCTTTTTCTTTTTCTTTCCCTTTTTCTTTTTCTTTCCCTTTTTCTTTTTTCTTTTTTCTTTTTTCTTTTTTTTCCTTTTTTCTTTTTTTTTTTCTTTTTTCTTTTTTTCTTTTTTCTTTTTTTCTTTTTCTTTTTTCTTTTTTCTTTTTTTTTTTTTCTTCCCTTCCTTCCCTTCCCCTTCCCTTCCCCTTCCCTTCCCTTCCTTCCCCTTCCCTTTCCCCTTCCTCTTCCCTTCCTCTTCTTCTCTTCCTCTTCCTCTTCATCTCTTTTCCATACCAGCTACTATGAAGAAAATTAACTCTATTCTGGCAGAAGCACGGACATCTTTATAAGACAGCTTTGTGCTGCCTTGAGGTTTAGGACAAAGTCATTTTCAGGATTTTGGTGAACTGGCCATTAGCACAGTAGTGCTTCTGAAGTGTAAAATGGATCTTACATTAATGGGAAGTCCAATCATAAATGTCTCATATACATTTGTTCCACAGTGGATTTATTCTGGCACACATTTATCTTCCTTCAGTCTAAAAGTTCTAGAAAGAGGATTTTTGATATTTTGGGGACAAAAAAGGCCTGGAGACTAGACTTTTGTTTGTCTGGTTTTTTTTTTTTTTGTTTGTTTTGTTTTTCTTCTCCATCTGGTCTTTCTGTTGAGCTCTTGGATGTTTATTTCATATTCCTTATGCAGGGCTTCCCATCTGCTTTTCACTTTTTCCCTAGGATCCTCCCCTAGGCTGCCTTAGGGATCCTGGCTGCCACAGCAGTCTCTGATGAGATTAGTAACAATAATGATGCTGAGTTAAGCTTCTTATACTGAAGCCTGGGAGAGACGGCAATATTATCTAAAGAGCAAAAGGCTAAAGTGATGTTTGGCCTGTGTTGTTTTATTTAAATCATGGCTTGAGTTGGTGGCAGGGCTGCAAATATATAGGCTTCTTTCCACCAAATGTAAGGCAAATGTCTTTGAAGGGTTACTACAGGACACAATGTATTATATTCTACCTACAATATCTGGGTGTATGCAGTACCCCGTTTATTTCCATCTCTCTCAAGCCATTGAAATTATACAAGTGAATACATCTTTGCTGGTATAGGTCTTAGGTCATTTCTTTCTCTTCCCACGTACTAAAGGGAAGTTACACTGAGCACTGAAGTTAGCATGACACCTTCATCTCAACATCCTGAAGAATATGTGCAGAGATAAAACTGCTTAATGACAATATTCATAACTTTCCCAACTGAAAACACTGTCCACTTCCAGTACAGCAATTGTAATTAAAATAACTGTGTAATTAAAGTGTGTTATTTTGGCTATGCCTGGATAAACATTATTTGATGCATTTTGTAATCCTCTTTTAAGTAGTAGCCTTGGTATGACATTAATTTTGTGATCCCATGAAAATATCACTTGTCTAGTGCCCTGCTTGGAAACAGAGAGATGAAACTAACATTTCACATCTAATCATGATGTTGATATACCATGAAAACAATGATATTTTGCTACTGTGGGATAATAGGTAGGAACTAGAATGCATGGTCAGTTTGCAGATTCTAATTAGCTGGCATTACAGTGGTGGTTATTTCAGTAACAATGGAATCTAAACCAATAAAAAATGTAGCCCAAACAAATAAATACCAAGACATACACACACACACAGTCACATACACAAGAGAGAGAGGCATCTCTGAATGAAAAGTTCTGATGTCTGGAGACAGCCTTGTCTGATGGCATTGAGGACCTGCTTGTCATTCAAATTTCAAAAGACAACCCAGCAGTCAACTCATCTTATTGTCATTACCGAATAATTTCAAAAGCCTTGTTTTGTTTTGCTTTTTTTTCCACCCAGAGATTTTATTGAGTTCATGAAGAATACAGCTGAAATTTCATCCTTCTCCTGTCAACACCTCTTTATGGCGTTTATTGAGCTCTGCAATGTAGAACTTGAGGTCTTGATTAATACTCTGTAGATCAGAGGCTGAATTCAGATCACCTAGAGAAAGCATGCCACTCCTACCTCACCACTTCCCTCCTAAGACTTTAATATCCAGAAGGGAGTAACTTTGGAGCTTTTTCTCTCTGTGTGATGTACTAAGGTTGGTCAACACCGAAGCAAGGCAAGGAATGGAGACTGTATTAAATTGTGCCCTCCCCGCCCCCGCCCCCCCCAAAAAAAACCCAAAAACATAAAAAACACTTGCTGTTCTCCTTATGGAAGAACAGACAATGGGGAGCAGAATGGGTTTTCTTCAGTATTGCAACACAAAACCTTACTCTGTCTATTAACTATTGAGATCAAAATCTCTCTGAGACAGAGGGAATCTTGTGCTTAAGGTAATGTGTAGCCCCTGGTACAGTGGCCATTATAGCCAGATTCATGTTCACATTAATTAGTAGTCATCAAATACAAGAAATTCTGAACTCCTCTAGAACTGTCTTATTTCTTTTCGTTGATGTTTTCACTGTTCTTTTCACCAGATCTCCTAGCTGCAAATGGAGATAACAGCCAGCTGTCCTACATTCTTGTTGTCTTCTATGTGCAACGTGTTCTGGACAATGCTGCACATGACCTTCCCGTGTTTCAGTCACACAGTATTACCATAATAACTGCATGTTAACACATAACACAGTGAAGCAAATAACTATGTTTGACGTAATATCTACTAGGGAAAGTCAGAAATGGCAAATGTAAGATAGCAAAGTGCTAGTAACTACAGCTTATGTTTACACCACAGAACTTACTCTGTACAACCTCTCTCTATGGATAAGAAAGCTCAGAGGAAAAGCTACTGTGAAATAGCTGTTCAAGGCTTTTTCTGTTTCCATTTCCATTTCTGTAAATTTCCCTTGAATATAAACATTTCTAAAGGATAGCCTTCATGATGAATTCCTTCTGATGTGGATTTTATTGCTAGTTTTAGCTTTATCGGTTAAAAATGTTATCAGCTTTATTTAAAAAAAAAATGAAAATTTGAAAAATATGCAGTGGAAGTTTGAGGAAAATATTCTCAGAAGTACACAATTTTAGTGTGATTATTTTCATTTTTGAAACAGAAACTCAGAGCACTTGAGGAAAAAAATGCTTGTTAAAGACAGTAGTTTAATATCTGAAAACCACTAAGTAAATTGGAAAATACCTGTCTCCAAGAGTCTGAAGTATATGGATTTTGCCAAACTTCAATGCATTGAATTGATACAGTTTTACAATTAGTCATCAGATTCCTGTCCATACTTTTCTGTTTTCATGGATTCTTGATTATGACACCATGAGTGAAGCCTGGTATCCTGTAATTTCCACTGTCCTTTTACCTGTATCCAGATGACCAATAGCTGTGTTCACTGAAGTAGAGATTTCTGTGTTAAACAGTTCCTTGCAGTTCAGCAAAAGAACTTACCACATCTCAGAGAAAATTCTGCAGACCTTCTATGAAACTCATACTGTTGGTAAAAGCACTTTTGACTGCAAGCGACTTGAGCTTCTGTGTATTTGGAAATATGAAATGATTCATTGGACTTAGCTGAAATAGTTGGCATGAGTTTTTTTTTGTTTTACAGTCAAACCAAAAGTTTGTTGTAGATGTTTCACTGGTATGCACCAGGATAACATATTGTTGATCTGTAATAAAATATTTTTAATAGATAGATTATTATTATTATTATTATTATTATTAATAATAATAATAATAAATACATAAATTTTTTTAATAAAAAGAAGGTTGGAGTTAAATCCAGCTGGTGACCGGTCATGAGTGGTGTTCCCCAGGGGTCAGTGTTGGGGTCCATCTTCTTTAACATCTTTATTGATGATTTGGATGAGGTAATTGAGTGCACCCTCAGTAAGTTTGCAGACAACACCAAGTTGGGGGGAAGTGTCAACCTGTTAGAGAGTAGGAAGGCCCTGCAGAGGGACCTGGACAGTTTGGATCGATGGGCAGAGACCAATGGGGTGAGGTTCAACAAGGCTAAGTGCCGGGTCCTGCACTTTGATCACAACAACCCCATGCAATGCTACAGGCTTGGGGCAAAGTGGCTGGAAAACTGTGCAGAAGAAAAGGATCTGGGGATGTTGGTTGATGCCCACCTGAACATGAGCCAGCAGTGTGCCCAGGTGGCCAAGAAGGCCAACGGCATGCTGGCTTGTACCAGGAATAGTGCAGCCAGCAGGACCAGGGAGGTGATAGTCCCCCTGTACTCTGCTCTGGTGAGGCCGCACCTCGAGTACTGTGTTCAGTTTTGGGCCCCTCACTACAAGAAGGACATCGAGGTGCTGGAGCATGCCCGGAGAAGAACTACAAAGCTGGTGAAGGGCCTGGAACACAAGTCCTGTGAGGAGCCACTGTGGGAACTGGGGTTGTTTAGTCTGGAGAAGAGGAGGCTCAGGGGAGACCTCATTGCTCTCTACAGCTGCCTGAAAGGAAGTTGTAGGGAGCTGGGGGTCAGCCTTTTCTCACAGATAACTGGTGATAGGACTAGAGGGAATGGCCTCAAATTGAACCAGGGGAAGTTCAGATTGGAAATTATGAGAAAATTCTTCTCAGAAAGGGTAGACCCATTGTAAACGGGTTGGAATGGGTTGCCCAGGGGTGTGGTGGCATCACTGTCCCTGGGGGTATTCAAGGAAAGGTTGCACCTGGTGCTTAGGGACATGGTTTAGTGGGTGACATTGGTGGTAGGGGGATGGTTGGATCAGATGCTCTTGGAGGTCTTTTCCAACCTTAATGATTTTATGATTCTATGATTCTAAGGCAAAACAAACCTTTTATCAATGATGCTGCATTTCCCAGTTGTTGTTGGTTTTTTTGTTTTTGTTTTGCTTTGTTCTGTGTTTTTAATGCTTGAATATTTATTTCAGATATTGAAATGATGCTATATATTGCCTAATTTGATGTACAAATAGCTTTGCAGACATATATTTATTGTATATGGTAGCAGAAATACTGTTTATTTTGGACACTTCATTGAACTCCCTAGAAAATGATGATTCTAAATGTGTTGAAACATAGTGCTTTGTGCAACAGAATTCCCTGTTTGATCACATTAAAAAAAGGGATATTAAATTTTCAAAACCTTGACAGACATTTATCAAGCAAGCCTTTTAAACAGCTTTGAAAATATCAACATAATTCTTTATGGTACCCTAGAAATACAAGGTGGTTGCCCAAATTCCAAAATTGCTTCAATGTAGTTGTAGTGAGATCCCTTCCAAAGGTTGCAAATTGGTTTAACCCAGGCAGTGAAGAGCTGTTTTTGCTAAGGCAGTGTCAAAGGGGCCAAAGATGCTCCCCCTCCTCCAGAATAACTAGTGAGTAGCTGAAAGAATTGACCATGGCTGGAGCACTATGGGACTTGAGTGGTTCTCAATCAACAAAAACACCAATTAGAAACTCTAAAATAAAACTAGCACTGAGCAAACTTCAGGTTAGCATAAGTTATTTTATGTCCTTACTTTGGTCTCTCTCTTTGGTCTACTAACTTGTTTGTTGCTGGAGGCTTATCTTTTCCTAACTACATGACCCCTCTTTTCCCTTTCTGTCTTCATAAGTTAGGACCAAATCCAGTAGAGGACATGTCTCTGCACTGTACAGGAACCTGAATCACTCTCTGTGGCTCTTCTTCTGCCAGACTCCTATCTGCAAGTCCCAAGGTAGAAGAGCAGAAACAGAGACCTCTGTGAAATTCTTTAGGTCTTGGAATGGGAGTCAACATTTAGAGCTGTCCCTCTCTCCATATGTATTATTGAGGGAGTCTACAGAACCCATTTCTAAGACAGATTCAGAGTTTCATGGGGCAAGACTGTGTTGTTGTTTATGAAGCCTTGGTCTGGTATTTTCAAGACTTTCAGTAGGCCATGGGAAATACTGCTCAGCTCCAAATAAGAAAACTGACAATTCCTGTTTTCAGAATATACAAGTTTATACTAAATTGAGCACACTGTGAGCTAGTTCAAAGCTCTCAGTGGTCCTTAATTTAAGTGATTAAAAACATGTGGAGGGAACAAGAAATAAAATTCCAGCAGATATTTTTAATTGAAATCACTCTGTGTATTTGAATAATAAGCATGCAGCAAAACATAATTTGTTTCAGGATTTATTTTTTTAACTTCATGTCATGCAGAGGTAATTCAGAGTTGTAGGTTCATACTTTTTCTGGAGCCTTAAGTAGATGTTATTTATTTATTTATTTATTTTGATAACTATAACAAGATTACTGTCCCCAGCTTTGTAATCACTTCTCTTTCATTTGTTCCATCACAACCTCTGGCTAGAGAATCTTATGGATATAAAGGATAAGAGAAAGTTTGAGAAATATTACATCAATGTGGAATGACAGCAACACCGCAATCATTCTTTTTCAGCTTTGCTGTTGGCAGGTCAGTCAGATTAATATTCTTTTCTATTTAAAATGTCAGAAATTATATTAAAATTTGTACATATGACATTCGCACAATGTCATAATACCCTAGATGACGTTTTCACAAACTTCATCAAGAGATATGTAAATGATATGTCACAGAACTACACATGCTTCCATGACAACTCCACTGACTTCTTTTTATCACCAGACACAAAATCAGGGTCAAAACAAGGATCCAGTGGAGCAGTTTTACTAAGGTCTGAGTGATAAGGTCTGAATAAACGGTGTTGGTACAGCTCTGCCTCAGCAACTGGAAAATCTGATGGAGGGCTATATCTGCTTCTCAAAAATGGAAAAATGGTGAAAAATCTAATGGAGAGAGTCATTATGTTTCTGGGATGCCAGTGAGGACAAGGTACAAACATAATGGGGATATAGGTCTGAAGCAGAGTTAAAGAGCTTATTGAGCAGATTTGATTTAATTCCTTGACACTGAGAAACTCGTTTGGTAAATGGTCTGATTTATTCCTTTGCAGATCTCTATATTATTATCAGCTTTCCACAGGTAACTTAGGTACTATAAAGGTAGTTCTCATTCTCTTTAGCGGAACTGTTTCAGGCTATCTGTAGATATCTTGTTCACTCCTTGCTCTGACATCTGATACTCCATTTGAAGGTTGCTTTTGGTTTTGTATCAAGAAAAAAAAAATCATTGCCTTTTTTGTTTGAAAAAAAAAAAAAGATTTTAAAATTCTACAGCATCCTGTGCAACCATACAGCAAAAGTCAGGCTAACACTGAGACACAATGTGATAAGGGTGGGGGAAGAGAGCAAGTATACAAGGTATAAGGACACAAATCTACTTGGAGCCCTCCTAGAAAATGTTCCATTCAAATACCATGTTTAAGGCAAATGCTTTCCCCACAAGCCTGGAGAGTCACCCTACCAGTAGCATGGGAGAATAGGAGTTGTTTAACAATAAAGAATTGTAATTTTAGCTAATTCTCTAGTTTCTTTTAATGGTTATGTCAGCCATATCAATAACAGCTAGCATGAGGGCCAGATGAATGCTGGACTTCTTCATTGCTTATTTCTTATCTATCTGAATCAGTGTGCTCAGATGGCTGAGAGCCCCACAACAGGAGATACCTGACATGGATCACCTGCCAAGTGTTTTTTTTCCCCACTTTTTCTGATGCTTGATAGTAAGATGAGAATGATGGAAAAATGAACTGGCTCATCTTGGCAGTGGGCAGTACTGCATTGCCATCTGCCGCAAGGCAAAGGGTGTTCCAGCATGGCTGCAGATGACTGCAAGCTCCAGCTTGATAAAATAATGAGAGCAGACTTAAGATAAGTGTTGCGGGAATGGTGGGCTGTGGTGGGACTGACTAGCTTTGCAATACAATTTCTTGATAAATAAACAGAGAAAATGCAACATACCTCATGGAAGAGGAGGTATCTTTGGTCTATAATTGCATTCAGAACTTCTCTAGTGGTGGGGAAGCATTGCTTCCTCTCAGCAGGAGCAGAGCACTGGGAGTTTCTGCCACAGCTGGGGAAATATTCACTAATAAAAAGGACACCACACTAGGGAGAGTAGTACAAAAGGATCTTGGAAAGTTCTTTAAGTGGTCAGTTTTGGACAGAGCCAAAGGTCATGCTCCATTATGAACAAACAGTACTGTTATTCCCTCTTCATCTTACTAGCTGTTTTGCTTCAGCAGTGTCAAGCTGAATATTTTTGTATTCTGTTTGCGCAGGGTCAGGGTCACCCAAGGATGTTATGGCATGGACTTGTAGTGAACCCTTCCTCCAGAGAGACTGTAGTCTACATAGGAAAGACAAGATGAAAGATAGGAAAAGAAAGAAAAGAAAAGTGTCTGGATCAAGAAAACACTGCTGTTGAGGGTCAGAAGTGTGAATCTTTTAGGCTTCAACATCTAGCACTTTATGCTGTCAGTCATATTGCCTTTCTTTCATATCCACAAGGATCATACTGTCTAACATAGAAGAGTAGTGACTCAGTGAGCCTGCACTCCTCCACCTGTTTTTGGATGAATTCTCCATATGAAAATAAGATTCTTCTGTCTGGACTTTGTCTCTGATACTTTTGATTTACCAAGAGTTAATTTTTCTCTGTATCTCTCAATGTGTTTGAATCTCTGTTGCCCTGCCTGATATGCTGTTACCAAAATCAGGATGTAATTTTCAAGTCAGGTGTACATTCTTCAGGTATTTTTCTTTTCTTTTGAGAAAGGAGAAATGAAACTATCAGGCCCCTGCAAAGAAACTCTGAGAGCTCGTGGCCTTAGTAAGTGATGTGTGTGTGTTTATTTCCTTTTATCAAAAGATACTTAAGCATCACAAGGGCTCAGACATGAAGAGAAGTAAAGGCTAGAAGCATAAATTCATGTTTACAGGCTTATGCAATATCTTAAGGAGTGCCATTTGACAGAATTATAGATCCAAATCATCTCCTTTACGTCGGATGTTGCAGAACTGAACTGTGATAGATGTAGAAGTTATTGCCAAAGGGGTTTCAAAAAATATGCAAGAGGAACAATACCAGATTACCATAATGATGTATAAACCAGAAGCCTAAGCAAAATAAATTCACATACAGTGTGCAAAAGGTATCCAAAGACATCTTTTGGAGTTTGGTTGTTACCTTCAAAAGCAGCAATATTTAGGCACTGTCTTACTGATTTTGGCCCATTTCCTGACTAGCCATATTCTCTGCAAACAAACAAATCTCTCTCTAACCATTTTTGTAGAAAACAGAGACTTTGCAATGCTGGATCAGATCAATGAACTACCAGAAGAGACCTCCTTTTGCCTTTATTCCTGGCTGGTGCCTGATGCTTTGGTAAAAACTCCTCGTCTTATTTTTGCAGCCAAATACGTAATGATGCCGATAAGAGACATACATTACTTCCAGAACCCTCTGGAGAATCAGCACACACCATAAACCAAGAGTGTTGATTATCAGTGTGTTAGAAGTTAAAGCTACAGATGCATCTGTCAGAACATCAGCCAGACCTTCTTGAAAAACAGCAGTGGAATAACACTGTTACAACCCACTGCAGAAAATTTTCATGGCTCAGCTGACTCTATGGTGGGTAAAAATCTTTCTTCTGCAAAGAACATGTGCAGGGCTTATGAATCACTTGAATGTCCTTTAAATCCTCAAAGCAGGGATTAAGTAGGACTTAAGAGGAACATATGACTTGTGCTTGTCCTCAATACAGTAGTGACTTTAACATTAGGCGAATAAATAGCTCCTTTGATTGTTCTGCATTTACATGGTGTTAATGTTTCTGAATGTCTTTGTTGTTCCCCTGGCTAGTATAAAACAGCAGCCTGGTCTGCTTGTACAACATTTTGGCAAAGCAGGATTCCAAACACAAATGGGCCCTCCAAGCACTACTGTAGTAATATGTAATAGTATTCTGATAAATGTAATACTCCAAGCTGCAATTCACACCTTGTCCATCTTGTTCGCTAATTAAGTATAGCCTTTTGTCCTTAATGGGTTAGTGGGTAAAGTATGTTTTCAGTAGTGATTTATTTTTTTTCCCCTATTGACTGTCACCACTTTCGCATAAAGGGGTTTCTCCTTTCTCACCTTCTGTTGATTGTTTCCTCTGATTTTGCAGAAGAAAGGTCAGAGTTTGTTTCCTCATGCTGATTTTCCAGCTGATAGCAATCCAATGGGAGATGTGTAGTCACAACTACCTACATGTGAGGAGGGCGTTTTTTGTTTTTTTTTTAAAGCTGAAAAATTTACAGCTGTGGATAATCTGAAACTACTCACTATTTGTGATAAATGTAATAAATTGTTGTGACAAATTAAAAGTGATTTCTTTTATGATGAAATACTTTATTTTTACTTTTTCTTTTTTCTATACCACTCACGATCTTCAATTCAGTTCAAATTCAATGCATTTTCAGTTTGATTTTTCACCAAAATGCAAGACAACCCAACATAGATGCAGTGTTACAGATAAAGATGTTGTCCTATATCACATCCTAAAAATTGTATTTGTATTTATGTTTATTAACAAAATGTCATAATTGCTTTTTTACTCCTTTGCTGTTGTAGGAATATGGCGTCACAGGACTTCGCATTATGACCTAATACAGGGCTAGGTGTACTTTTCATAAGGAAACCTGAAATCTGTGCATAGATATAAAAAGTAGATTGTGAATTCTGTCAAATAATAAACAAATTAGTAAACAAGTCCATATTCATTCACAGTGGACAAAAAAAAAGATTTAAAAAAAAAAGAAGATGGATTTGCAATGAAATAAATTGATGAATTGAATATGAATGTGAAAAATGAAATAAAAAAATGAAATAAATGAAAATAGAACATTCCAAGATAGGAAGCCTGGCTGGGTAGCAGTATCTGTTCTTGCAGTTAGGCTGGGTGCCTTTTGTTTCACCCACTTCATGGAAGACTCCCTAGGCAAAGTGTTAGAATATGTGGAGAGACAAGCTAAGTTTTATCTGTGAGGTTAAGGGAAGTCAAAGGTTATGACAAGACAACAGGTTAATAAAACATAATAATGGTAGTGGCCTGAGAGTGAAACAAGGATTGTGCCTCTCCCAAAAGTTGCATTTGCTGGTTCTATTACTGGGTCACCTCCAGGGTTCAGGCAGCTACTCAGCACCTTTCTACAACAAGTGGGCTTTTTGGGTCCAGCCATATATCACAGTGACTGAGATGTTTACTTTGGATAATGTAACTGCAGTTCCATGATGGGGAACAGGCTTTGGCCATCGAATTACCTGTTTGAAAACACCTCTGAGCCTGTAGGAAAATAAAAACAAACAAACAAACAAACAAAACACATTCAGGAGGATTGAGTAAGAACAGAAGTTCAGTAGTCTGACTCAGAGTTGGAGAATCTTAACACGTCTTTGCTTTATATAATACACTGGTACTGGTGGAACAATTTAAAGTAGCTGCTGGCAAGGCATTTTGTATTGTGCTATTCTGTTTACCTTATAATATACATCTTGCCATACTTACTACTCTCTGCACCTTGTTGAAAGGCTCTTCCTGGCATGTCTCACATTAGCAATGTGTTTCTCCACCACATAGTATAATGGGATCATTATCCTGGGATCAGTCCTTAGACTTTATTAAGGTCAGAAAACAATGCTGTACAATGTTGAATACTGACTCATTGACAGACTATTAGTTTGAAGCAATGGGATACAGATGGGTGGCAATGTAAATGAATGTCCTTCTTCATTTTCTATATAATGCACAAAGTGTCAAAATGTGGGACATAATGGTGCGAAGGTTTTAGAAATTCAAAAGGCAAGCAGCTTGTAAATAAATCAGCAAGTTGCCATGTATGGAGAGAAGGATTTGTCTGAAGTGTAATGGCCCAACTGCAATGCTGGGCCATTACACCGCAGACACTAAGATCTCAGAGGCATTTTAAACACAATGAGAATTGATTTTGAAGTTTTAAGGGAAAATAAATCATAAAAGGAGATGCTCAGAGCTGAAGTACTAAGATCTAACAAAGGACTTAAAAGTGTTCCCAAGATAAGGTGGAGTATTCCCTTCTGCCATAGACCACATAGGAGAGGAGAGGCTTCTGTCCTGCAGAAAAGGAATAGGTTACAAACCTCCAGAGTCCAAAACAGACCCTGGCACAGACATAAGTAGGACAACACAAAAGAAAGAAAGAATGAGAAGATAGAACGAGGAGAGCAGCGTCCAAGACACAGCAGAAGCTGGGACACTGATTGACTGAGGTGCTCCTATGTGCCTTCATTTTTGGTAAGACAGGATTATTTTGAAATGCATGCAATCACCTGAGGACAAGGCTTCAAAGCATCTAGGTCTTTCACTTTAACACGCAGTAGCTGCCAGTATTTTTGTGTATTCAAGTTTCTTGAATTTATATAAATAATTGCTTCTGCTTCACTTCAGCTGTCTCTCCAGCATACAACAATCACTCTGGCTAGGCAGGTCAGCAAGCACTTGAAGAATGAAATTGTTTTATTCCTGAAAGAGGACATTCAACTGTAACTCTGAACTGAAGCTGTAAGGTAAGTTTAGGCTTGAAACTCACCCTGATAGGCATTTTTGCCTTTTCTGCATGCTGATTATAATGCAAGAAGAAGCTACGCTTCCAAAGCCGCTCCGCAAAGCAACCTGAACTTGGAAGTTTCATTACAGGACAACAGTAGCAGGAGGCATTTCCAGTCCTGTGCCATGCACACAGGTAATTGAATGGGTACTCTAAGCATTTTCTGTTGTTATGTGTTTCTTTCAAGCTTTTTGTAGCCTTAGAGCTGAGTATGCAAATCCCGAGTCCCCCCAAGAGAAATGAAGCAGGGCTTTTGATTCTCCCAGATGTTTATTTCCATTTCCCATTCATGTGCTATGCTGCACAAGAAGCTTGGTGCTGATATCTTCTGTGAAGTCCTGCACTTCCTTGCTCTTCATTCAGGTTGTGTCAGGTGGTTTCTCTCAGCTTTGAGGAAGTCTTCAGTTTTCCTTTACTGCTGTCTTGTAGTTATTACTTATGATCCCTGCCAGATTGTAGATACTTTTCTTTGGCCATTACGTCTGCTGCTATTTGCTGTCTGTCTTCAAATCTGCTTTCTTCTGAGCAGCAGCCTCAAACTACTGGCTCTTTTTTTTTCCCCTTTTTCTGAGTTGCCTCTTGTGTTTAACGACTTCTGAAGACTGGATGATGGGCAGCAACGCAACCCCCTCCACACCTATTTCTTCAGACTATGCATTCCTTGCTTTCCATCAAGTCTTAGGGAAAAAATATTTCAGTGGCCCAGTGTTGCCAGGTAAGGATCCCTCTCTGACAGTTTTGATTTTGCTACCAGTCCCTCCTCTGTTTTTGCTGCCAACTTTGTTTGTGCTCGCTCTTTTTCATTTGTGATACTCACAGTAAGACATCTGGTGCTCAAATCTGCCCTGTTAAGTGCTGAATCACATAAATTCTGCTGCAGTGTGCTACGAGTCGTGTCAGAGCAAAGTGTGTTAGGCATGTCATACTGTGAAGAGGCACTGCTTGGCTCCTGATCAGTTCTTGCCATATCTTCCCTTAGAGTCACCTCTCAGAACGCAGACTGTCCATCTCCTATCCTTAAAAATGACCATTTCCAAAGGCATCTTGGAGTGGCAGAATGATCATTAATAATCAGTGTATTCTGAACATGCATCATGCTGGGACATATCTACTCCACAATTCATATTGGTGCTTGGCCAGTGTAAATATTCTGATTCAAATAAAGCACCATCTATCCCTAGGTATGAATTTACTAATTTCCTGATGTCATCTCTTGTATCTGCAGGGATTACTGCTTGTCCTGCTTTAAATAAAATCCTGTCTTGCACAAGTGCATGCACACACACAACACTCAGTCCTTTGCCTGGTAATAGGACAGGCACTGCCTGTGGTCCTTCTTCCTTTCAATACAACCCCACTCAATGTGCAAGCCATTTTAATTCCTTTATCATCCAATCCAGACAGCTTTCAAGAGTGCTCAGCACTTCCTCAGCATGCTTTTTTATTTTTTATTTTTATTTATTTTATTTATTTTTTTTCCCCAGGAGCTCACATTGTATGTTTATGCTTTTCCCAAAGGTGACACAATGGGATTGTTTCTCAACCCTATGAAGGGGCAGCAGCTACTTTTTTATCTGACTCTATCCCAGTGTGTCAGGGCTCCACCAAGAAATGCTCAAGGTGCTGACTTTGCAGCAGTGTGCCTCCAAGCTTTCTGTAGCTCTATCTGTTCCAGGGGTTTATAGCAATTTGGGACTGGTTCCCTGCATTGAACTGCCTTTACCCCATCAAATGGGGCTCTGATGGATGCCAAATGGTGTCTCTGTGCGTTAACTGCTTAGACAGCTCTTGTGTCCTGAGACGTGGGAGGGTAAACAAGAAGAATCTAGTAGTTTATCTACTCTGTAAAGCCCTAGAAATTCTTCACCACTTTATGCTCTGGGTGTTTTTCCTCAGTGTCTCTAAGGTTTTTGAGGTGTAATTGAAGTCTCTCAAATATTCACAGATGTTCAGGTTATAGTTCTCTGCAAGCTTCAGCTTATCTTCATTCAGACTAATATGCTGTCCTTAGGGACAAGTCATAGTCTGGGATCATGGTCTGGGACTCCCTCTTTTTCAACACTTTCATTTACAGTACAAGTATCATCAGCCACCATCTTGGTGCCTGGGAGTCCCTCTACTGTGCATTTCAATTTCTACTGGGAACACTGCGCTCATGATTATTCATGCCCTATGGTACCCTGATAGCTGTGAGAAAGATGATCATGACTCTGGTCGTCATCTTATAAGAAACACTGAGTATTTTTGAATTTGATACATTGAGTTGAGCCTGACCTCTATTGCTGCTAACGACTAGTGACTTGTCTCTAGTTCTGTATACACTGGTTTGACATTAGTTCAAGCTCTCATTTTGTGCAGATGCCTGGTATTTTTTATGCTGTTGCTGATTTATTTTTCACTCCTTTCTGTAGGTCTGTTGATGTCACTCCTTTACAGAGTTTCCCCTCAGTTACACTCAGGATGTCAATGGAGTTTCATGTTTTGTTACCTTACCGGTAAGGATCAAGTCAGCTTTTGAGGTAGTTTCAGTCTCCTTAAACCACATGATGACACTTTTTTGGAATACTAAATAGGACCCATGTGAACTTCTGACTCTGCTCTCTCATACTGAAGATATTCTGGTGATGTATTATGCTCACCGCATGGCTTGCTTAGCTACAGATGGACTTTTTGAGTGTCTTTTATCATAAGACCAAATGATAATATGCCGTATTTCATGGTAACTTGCCAATAGCTTCTGTTTGTCCACAGGCCTCAAAATAGCCTCACTGTAAATTATCACAGTAAACTGTAAGTCCCATTACTTCAGTCTAATGTTGCTATTAATGAGTGTTGCTGCAGTTCTGTTGCAGTTGACCTCTACTTGGTATGCTGGTCTCAGTAAAATATTTCCTCTTAATTTCAGAGGATAGAGCAGCATACTTGAGCAGGGATTCCTTTTAATAGCAAGCAGCCAGTTGGACAAAACCCTGTGAAAGAAAATCAAGGACCAGAAAAGGGATCAAAGAAGGAGAAAGTGATATTAAAACCATAAAAATTTTGTTGCTAAGCATTTCTAGTTACAGTTCACATATAAATGTGTTCCTCCTATGGGAACATGCATACAAGAGTTTGGCATTTTCTGTAATGTAGCTTGGGCACTGAGGGGTGTATTAGCATTTTGTCTTTCCATTTTTTTCTGTTTATACAGATGCTTTGGAGAAGAACACAAAAAGGCTCAACCCTTTCCTAATACACCATGCTTTCTGCTCTCTCCTGCCCAGACATCCTTCCACTGCCACACTTTGCCTGTAGCTGATCCACTGTTGTAGGATAAAAAGCATAAATGAAATGGTATCTGTTCGCCCAAGGCTGGTTCTAACAGCAAAATACACTTGTGAATGAGGAGAGTTTCCATGTCCTCCATTACAGGGATACAGTCCCAAGCTCTCATCTTAGATCCAGCAACAGGACTGGATCTACTTATTGTCTCTTTTGATCATACAGGGGCCTTATTTGAGACATTAAAAAGAAGCAGGAAGAACAATGAAATGATAGAATAGGAAGGAACAAAAGTCAGTATGCTTTGAAACATTAGATTTGATTATCCCAGTCATAACAGTGCCTAATAATACTGGAGGATGGTAACAAGGCTCACAAATCAACATTAAATGATGCAAGTATTTTAAAAAAATCCTTTTTTCTTCCAAGGAATAAAACCCAACCGTCAATACCACAAGCTCACTCTCAGCTCTGACTGTTGTCTCTTTCTGTGTCATGGACCATCAAGAGTGGTAGAGTCTGGCAGGCCAGATTTAGGGCAGAGTATCTCCCTTCATGCGTAGCATCCTCTATCTCCAAGGCCATTAAATGATGTCTATGGTGACACTTGCACAACTCATTTGTGAGTTTATGCAGCTGTAAATGAAGCTATAAATTTAATAGAGTTGTTTTCCAGGCTTTGAATTGAGGCTACAAAACCTATGGAGATACTTAAAGTTCAAACCTCCAGGAGTGCACTTGCCGCTGTGGATTTTGCAGTGGTTTCTGTTGCACAGTTGTCTTTTCATGTCAAGGAAATTTAGCGTGCTGTGAGTGTCACTCATGACACTCACATGAAAGCTATCATGCTAGGAGATCAACTCTGCTGCTGTCTATTGATTTTGGTCAGTAGTTTTCAGGTTCCCTGGTGACAGTGTTTAAAGCCTGCTTCAAACTGCATAAAACCGATGGTTATTTTTTAATCTAGCTTCAGACGTACAGTCATTCAATACAACTTTTCTTTAATCCTTACAATACACCAAGAGTTTTTAACCAACAACTCTATTTTCTCTCTCTCTTTCTCTCTCAAAATAAAAATGGAAAAAAATTAAAAATATATCTGCTCTTTCTCATCAGGGATAATCCTTCATTTGCCAGACCAAAACAAGGAAGTCTTCACCTTTCTGTACAAGGCAAGACTTTGCTAATTACAGCAGCTTCTGTTTGTGCTATGACAACCTATCTTTGAGACATAAGCCTATCAGTTCTGGTTGCCTATGATAAGTTACTTCAGCAGCCATCAACGATGGCAGCGAACCTCCTCAGCCCATGCAAGTCAGAACGCCTGCTGCTTCCCCATCTGCTTGTGCTCATCTGCACCACCATGTCAGGCTGAAAGCATTTTCCATGGTGGAGTTCAAGTGGAAGCGTTTTTTATAAAGAGTGGCTACTGGAGAAGCATGATGCTGTTTGCATTGTACCACAAGATCTATCACCACACAAAGGCTGACCGTCAGTAAGAAGTAAGGAAAGGAACAGCAACTGCCTTTTTGGCATCTGTGGAAGCAGAAAGATGTCTAGTGGGATTTTTTAAAAGCAGCTGTTCTGATTGTTTTGCTTTCCACCTATCTAAAGCTTTTGATAGTTTGCAACTTAGTCTCCCTACAAAAATGTTTGTTCCTGAACAGAACTTTTCAGCTTGACTCTTGGGGGGAAATAAAAGTTGGATTGCTGGTGGCCATTTGCTTTAATATAAAAGTATGAAATAGTGGCAGCCTGAGTTCAAATTTGTCAGCAATCCATGCCTCTTCACATTCCTCGATATTTAATTCAAGGTACTTAGCACAGTAACATGTAACATGACATCTTTGCAAGCTGTAGTTTTACTACTCATTAGTCTGTGCTCCTTAGCAAGATTTTCCGTGACCCTATGGTCAATAGTCCACTTTTCTAAGTAAGCTGTCTACCTTCAAGCATGTTTACTTGGCAGTAGAATTAGACTGGAATAAGAAATCAGAGTTCAAAGATATTCAAAATGAGAAGGGGATAGCACTATCCCTGTTTGTCCTTTTATTATCCTATAATGTAAGAACAAAGCATACTACATACTTTTTTATTTATTTTGATTTTTTAATTTTGATTTTTGTTTATTTTTCTTCTACTGGTATACTCACAGCTTCCAGTAAAGATTTGGGTTCTGCTGTGCTAAGACAGACCTCAGGAATGAACAGCCTAAGCACTTGTGACAAGCAAATGAAACACTTTTAGTCCTGTTTTCAGATACAAAAGCAGAATGGATCAACTTGCCTGCAATCATGCAGGAAGCCAAGAGCGGAACAGCACCTTGAACTCAGCCCTGTGATTATCAGATCTGTACTTTCTTCACACTCATGAGCATACATGTCTGTCTTTGAACTACTACAGGCGGATATAACGCTGCACCAGAGCTTTGTGAGTGCTAGCTCACAGAGCTATTTCTGCAGAGCAGTTCCAAGCACACTGAATGCAGAGCTCTCTGAATACTTTGCAGTCAGCTCTGTGCAGCATGTCATCCAGGCATGGAATTCACTGCCATAAGAGGATGTTGAGTCAAAGGCTGTAGCTGAAGCTGAGTTTCTCGAAGGGTTGAAAAACAGCCTGGTTAGTTCAGGCAAAGGCACCACCTTTCTGGTTTTTGTTTTTGTTTCGTTTTTGGAGATGTGGGGGGGCTAGTGGTGTGGCTGTGGTTTGTACCAGGTCTAGTGCTGCTGGTTCCAAGTCTGGGTGCTGACACCGAGCTATGAGGCAAGCAGACAGAAAACTAGTGACTGTGATTTTTCACTGAGAGAAGAGTCCCTATTTTATTTAGTTTTTGGATTGTTTTGCCCAGGATTGGCAGATGGAGTCTTTTCTCTTGCTTAGAACTTCATCAGAAGTTTCTCACACAACTTTCAGCATGTGTTGCTCACTGGGAAGAAAGCATATACCAAGCTAGACAGGAAATCTGTTCCTTTGCACTTTTGTTTCTGCCAGGGCTGGTGAACGGAGTATGCAGAGTAGCTGTGATTACAGCACAGCTAGAGCTTGTGTATTTTGGGTTTGTACTCTAGCAGGACCCCCCAGCACCAACCCCAAAGAAAACAAAACATGGGGATAAATAAGGGGAAGAGGAGGCAGAACCCTCCCTCAGGTCAGGAGGCTAAGTATTTTTGAACTGCCAAGGTGGTGATCTTAAGTGAGGATGATGTATAATGCTGTGAAAAGCTAATGAGACCAGGCCTGTTAAACATGGACCTGGTGTTACTTATCTCTCTAATGCTTCAAATTACACAGGCTCAGGTTGTATTTGATCACCTCTCCTGCTTTGACAAAGTGAGCAGCAGGCTTTTATATAATGTACATGATCATATACTGTAGGGAACAATCCTGCTCTGGCAGCGGAGGGAAGCTGATGACATAATGGGTCTTCTCCATCTCGAAGTTATGTGATTCATCAATTAAATGAATTCAGTGGGATAAAGCAGCATGAAAGGGCAATTTCCCTGTAATACACTGCCTGCTGATTAACTCTTCCCTCCCAGTTCCAGACACACTGCTCAGGATCCATCCCTATGTGGGCCGGCTTGGGTGATGCAGACCTGTCCGCTACCGAGTGCACGGTGGGATGGGGCCGGGCAGCACCAGCACCAGCATCAGCACCAGCACCAGCACCATCATCACCGTCAGCAGCAGTAGCAGCAGCAGCGCTGCCCCACGTCCAGCCGCTCCCAAGCGGGGGTGCTGGGGGCACTGCAGGCGCATGCAGCATCGCGCTCCGTGCGGGGTGTGCAAAGCCCTGCACCACGCCGGCTGCTCCCCCGCAGCTACCCGGTGTCCCGCAGCGGGCGGGCGGTGCGGTGGGGAGCGGGGCGGCCCCGCATTGCGTCGGGGGCCGCGCTGGAGGCGGCGGCGGCGGAGTGCGGAGCGGTGCGGCGCGGTGCGGAGCGGCGCGGAGCGGGGGCAGCGCTGCTGCCCGCCCCCCTCCAGCCCCCTCCCGCCCGCCGCCCGAGCTGCACCAAACAGCTCTCGGGTTTATGCTGATAGCGCAGCGTCAAGACATGGCTCGAGCTGGCTCCTCGCTCTTATGCATTCAGCAGCCCTCTCGCTCCTGCCACACGCGGCCAGCTCCTGCCTCCTCCTGCTGCTGCTGCTGCTGCTGCCGGGACGAGCCAAGACCCACTCCGGAGATGCGGCTGCAGGACTGCGGCTCTCTTACATCTCCCCAGCCGCCGCTGCCCAGCGCCCGGCTGCTCCTCCAGCTACCTTAAAGGAAGAGAGCGGGAGAGCCAGCGGCTATCTAGGACTCCTTCCTTTTATTTATTAACTCAATCCTTTTGGAAAAGGTACTTTGCGCACTCTTCCATCCCCCACCTTCCCCACTGCGGTTCTCGGCAGAAACTAATTAAACCCACTCGCCCTTGGTGCAGCCTAAGACAGTGTATGAATATTTCAGTGTCTCGCAGGCAGCCCTGTAAAGCGATCACAGTATTATTAAAAGAGGTGCAAGAGGAGGAGGAGAAGGGTTGAGTTTGCCGCTGCGGTTTTTGTTTTGGTCTGTATTTTTTTTTTTTTTTGATGCTGCTGCAAGACGACTTGACGCATTCTGGCACTGGCTCCTACTTCTAACCAGCGCATCTCACTTGGAGCAGGTAAGGAAAATACCCTACTCCCCCATGCTGCTGGACTCTATTTTGGACAGTTTGGGTCTGGGACATTGATCTTCCTTCCCTTGTCTCTGCCTCAGTTGAGTCTAGCTGCTGCAAAGCAGAGGGGAGATGCTCTGCTCTCCTTCCCCTAATCCCCTCAATCAGTGTGATGAAATTGCCAGTACTCAGCTGTCTCCACCATCTGCGAAGCGGGGCGCGTGGTGGTCAGGAAACTTATGGCAGGAGCTGACCCCACTTAAGTTGCCTGGGAAGCCCTCACGATGCACTCAGGGCACAGCAGGGCTGCGGGTCCAGATTGGCCCCTTCCTGTCCCGGAGGCCTCGTTGCTTGTCCACGGATGTGTGGGAATGTGTAGGGTTCCGCATGTGCTGCCGTAGTGGGCAGAGAGGGATGTTCGTGCTGGTGTGAAAGCCAATCCATTGCGCCTGAGCGTGTGTGTGTGGTGGGGCTTGGGGGTTGGTTTATGCTGTTTCTCTCCTCCCTGGCAGCCTCCTTCCTGCAAGTAAGCTTTATGCCTTCTAAAGCAAGAGTATCGACATCCCTCTCTCTCCGGCACACAAGAGGACAGGACCAGGGCAGTGGGAAGGGGAGGGGGGGGCAGGCGATGGAAATTTGCTGAGTTGGCATTGCAAGGACTTACCTCCCAGGCTCCCCGTGATTTATTTATTTATTTATTTGTGTATGTGTGTGTGTGTGTGTGTGTGTGGTAACTTCGAGACAGCAGCCACGGCAATGGTCGAGTCGTCAAGAAAAGCAGACGGATCAAGTTAAAGGCAAAAGGAGACGTCTGGGGGGGGATCCCCAGCCTGGGGGTGAACCCCAGACACTTTCAGCCTCCTAGCTTGGGGGGACAGGACCCCTCACCTTACCTGCCCTCTTCCCCCACCCTCCTAAAGGTACTCCTTCTCTCTTTCTTCACCCTCCCTTCATTCCTGATGCCTATTCCTGCATCCCACCTCTCCTTTCCCATTTTGGATATTTTCATCTTGTAGGCTTTTCATCCATCCCTTCTTCAAGCCCCTCCATCCCCACTCATTCTGCAGACTTTGAGCCTCCTCTGCCTCCCACCCTTCTGCCATCCTCCACTGAACTGCCCTTGGACTTTCTGTTCTCCTCCATTCTCGTCCCCACTCTCAAGCTGCTCTCCCTCTCTTCTCCACCCCTGGCCCTGGTTCCCACTTCCTTTGTGCCACAATGACCGTGATGGCTGGAGAGAACATGGATGAGACTTCTGCGCTACCTGGCCACCCCCAGGATAGCTACCAGCCTGCTGCCCACGATGACCATGAGTGCTGTGAGCGCGTAGTGATAAACATTGCTGGACTACGCTTTGAGACTCAACTGAAGACATTAGCCCAGTTCCCCAACACACTGCTGGGCAATCCCAAGAAGCGCATGCGATACTTTGACCCCTTGCGCAATGAGTACTTTTTTGACCGGAACCGGCCCAGCTTTGACGCCATCCTCTACTACTACCAGTCTGGAGGGCGGCTTCGCCGGCCGGTCAATGTGCCCTTGGACATGTTCTCTGAGGAGATAAAATTTTATGAGCTGGGTGAGGAGGCCATGGAGAAGTTCCGGGAAGATGAAGGATTCATCAAAGATGAGGAGAGACCCTTGCCGGAGGGGGAGTACCAGCGCCAAGTATGGCTCCTCTTTGAGTACCCAGAGAGCTCTGGGCCTGCAAGGGTTATTGCAATAGTCTCTGTCATGGTGATCCTCATCTCCATCGTGATCTTCTGCCTAGAGACATTACCTGAGCTGAAGGAGGACAAGGAGTATACAGTGCATCGCACTGACAACACCACCCAGGTCTACAAATCCAACATCTTCACAGATCCTTTCTTTGTTGTGGAGACCCTGTGCATCATCTGGTTCTCCTTTGAGCTGGTGGTGCGCTTCTTTGCCTGCCCCAGCAAGACTGAATTCTTCAAGAATATCATGAACTTCATTGACATTGTAGCCATCATCCCTTACTTCATCACCCTGGGCACTGAGATGGCTGAGCGGGAGGGGACTCAGAAAGGAGAGCAGGCCACCTCCTTGGCCATCCTGAGAGTCATCAGACTGGTAAGAGTCTTTCGAATCTTCAAACTCTCCCGGCACTCTAAGGGCCTCCAGATTTTGGGACAGACCCTCAAAGCGAGTATGAGAGAGCTAGGTTTATTAATCTTCTTCCTCTTCATTGGGGTGATCTTGTTCTCTAGTGCGGTGTATTTTGCTGAGGCTGAAGAACCTGAGTCTCATTTCACAAGTATCCCTGATGCTTTCTGGTGGGCGGTGGTATCCATGACCACTGTGGGCTATGGTGACATGTACCCTGTGACAATTGGAGGCAAAATCGTAGGCTCCTTGTGTGCCATCGCTGGTGTGCTGACAATTGCCCTGCCTGTACCTGTCATCGTGTCCAACTTCAACTACTTCTACCACCGAGAAACAGAAGGGGAAGAACAGGCTCAGTTACTTCACGTTAGCTCCCCTAATTTAGCATCTGACAGTGATCTCAGCCGCCGCAGCTCCTCCACAATCAGCAAATCTGAGTACATGGAAATCGAAGAGGATATGAATAATAGCATAGACAATTTTAGAGAGGCTAATCTCAGAACTGGCAACTGCACTGTAGCCAACCAAAACTGTGTTAATAAAAGCAAGCTGCTGACTGATGTATAAACAAAAAAAAAAAAACAAACAAAATCCTCACTCACAGCTTGAAGACTTAAGTGACACAGTCACACTTTGTAGATGCTTTACTGATAGTCTTTGAATGCTTTATTTACCTCGTAAATGCATTGTTGCATTGCGAATTTTTGCTCAGCGATAAAGAAGCTTCCAGGATCCATGAAAGATACAATTTTGTTTATTTAAAAAAAAAAAAAAACATTTTCCATCTAGTAAATGAGAACCATTTGAACTAGTTTAGTTTTAAACTGTATGATGCTAGACCTAAACTTTTCCTCTCCCCCCACCCCATTTTTTTTTCCATGAAGTTAACTTAAAGAATACAGTTTTAAAAACTATAAAGCATATGCATGGATTCCAGTAAAAATATTCTGCAAAACTGCACAGTTGCAAGAAAGTGCATCAGAAAATAATAATAAAAAAGGATTAACATGCAGCAAGCATTTGCCATTGTTTTTATGAAGGAGTGCAATTTTTCCTTCCACCCCCTATGTGAGGGATTGTATAGTTCCAGTCTACAGACCAACACAGCACCTTATTTAAATACACTTAAGGCTGGTCTTTTTTGCTGTCCGTTTAAGAACTATTCTAAAATAACAAACAAAACTGAAGACAAAACATCTGCAATGCTGCTAAGTTCTCTTATATGCAGATGATTTAAACACACTTTTCCTTTTCCCTGTCCAGAACTGGATACAAAACTTATAGTCCCTCTGTTGCAAGATAGCACAATGGAGTTTAATATAAGCATGTTTGAATTTGATACTATTTATTTTATAATCGCATGCCTGAAACTTTACCTCAGACAATAGCGGATAAGCTTTCGTTTGAACTGAATCTTCTAAAAATAGGTCCTTTATCTCTCTTTTTCTTTCTTTCTTTTTTTTTTTCTTTATGATTTGCATTCACCAGAAGTGCACTCCTTAATTTATTAAATCATTGACTAGTAATTTAAAGTACTGTATTTAAGTGCGTATGTTAGTCAAATGGGAACAATAACTTTTGGAGATCAAAGCATGTTCAAATATTCAGCATTATGGCCTATTTGATTAAGGTGTAACTTGAATTAATTAATGCATGAATTCAATAATAATAATAATAATAATAACAACAATAACAATAATAACAATAAAAATGAAATAAAAAAAAGTGCTTGATAGGCCGAGGGCCTCAATGAACAGATTAGAGAAACCTGATTGTTTTCCTGCATTGCTCAGGGAAATGTGTTGGCTTTTGTCCAGGCATTGTCAGAAAGGAATATATCCCATCCCTTAAAGGGAAAGCTATATGGAAAATTAAGAAGTCAAGTTATATATAGCAACACCTAAAACCTAGTATCCTTTATAGTTTAAAGGTGCAGATGCATGCTTTTTGGTGCATTCTCAGAATGTAAATGAAACTTATCTACTATATGCATCCAAATTGCAGCAGCTGGTTTCTTTTGCAGTCATTAGTTAAGACTTTTTTGTATTCCCCTAAAACTCACTGAAGAGACATAACAGATCGATTTAGA